>NC_057795.1:16747136-16830159 GCF_018294505.1 Triticum aestivum
CGGGGGTCAGCAGCGGCGGCCGGTGGAGCGGGGGAGGGTGCGGTGGGTCGTCGGCGACGGTGGAGTGGGGGACCGGATCTGGCGAGGTGGGATAGCGGTCGAGATGGAGGGGGATCGAGATCGAGTGTCCATGAAATTTAAAAACATTCATGAGTTCAAAAAGTGCCCATGAAATACAATCGAGAAATGAAGACTACGATTTAAATACAATCAATCTTAGCTAGCTATCTGTTCACAATCTTCTTGCCCTTCTTTTTCGCAAATGGAGTTCTTCTGTGGAACGGACGTCCTTTAGGTAGGGTGGTCCTGCTTCTTCTTGTGGTGTATGCTGCTACTTCATTGTCGTCATCATGTTTGATCTTCGGGTCGCCGTACTTGTCGAAGTCTTGCTCATTGGCTACTCCATCCATTCCAATGATCTTCCTTTTGCCTCTCCTCACGACAACATGACTGGGCTTTGACGGGTCGGTAATGAAGAAGCATTGGTCTACTTGGGAAGCCAGTACCCATGGCTCATTTTTCGCGGTGACGTTTGCGCCCGCGGTCTTGGATTTGGCTTCGGGTATAACCATGGTGGTGAAATACCGGTCTTCTTTTAGGACGCTCTTGGCCCATCTGACACGGAACATCAGGACCTTCTCTCCAGCGTAGCTCAGCTCCCAGATCTCCTCGATCCTTCCGTAGTATCTGTCCTTGTCATTACCGGTGTAGGATTCCATCGTTACCCCGGAGTTCTGATAACCATCGCTCTTCATGTCCTTGTCCTCGGTGTAGAATGTGTAGCCGTTGATATCGTACGCCTCATAGGTCATCAGGTTGTGCTCGGCGCCTTGTGACAAGGCGAATATGAGTTGTTCTTCCGCGGAAGAATCCTCATGTAGAGGGTACGACAGAAGCTTCTGCTTGAACCAACGCGTGAAACATGAGTTGTGCTCTTTGATTATATCTCCGTCCGTCCTCTATTGGCCTTAGTCATTGTACGTCTTCTCAATAAAGGTTTTGTGCTCTACCACCCAAGGATCGACCACGTCTATGTGTTGTAGCGTGACTAGGTTTGCTCTTTCAAAGTCGGCGAGTCGACCCTCGAAGTCAACATGCATTTCGCGGCGACCCGCACGGTGACCCCATCCAGCGAGCCTGCCAAGGTGCCTGTTGACGGGCAGACCAACGGGGTCCTTGATGCCTAGATAATTCGTGCAGTAGGAGATGCACTCTTCGGTCAGAAAGCCCCTGGCTATGCTTGCCTCTGGACGTGACATGTTGCGAACGTATCCTTTGATGACACCATTCATCCTTTCAAACGGCATCATGCTGTGCAGGAACGTCGGCCCGAGTTGGATGATATCCTCCACGATATGGACCAGCAAATGCACCATAACATCGAAGAATGCGGGCGGGAAGTACATCTCAAGCTCGCATCGTATCACCACGATCTCTTCCTGTAGCCTTCTGAGTTGCCTCACGCCAACCGACTTCCGAGAGATGACGTCGAAAAAGTTGCATAGGCCAAATAGCGTTTCACGGACGTGCGCGTCCATGATCCCATGGATTGCAACTGGAAGTATCTGTGTCATCAGCACGTGATAGTCGTGAGACTTAATCCCGCTGAACTTCTGCTTCGCTGGGTCTAGGTATTTGCTTATCTTCCCCGCGTAACCGTAAGGAAGTTTTACTCCTACGAGGCAGGTGAAAAACTGCTCGATCTCCTCCTGACTTAGAGTGAAGCACGCAAGAGGGAAGTCATTTCCGGTCTTCTTGTCCTTTTTGCCTTTGCGATGACTTTCCGTGTCCTGCTTCGCCTCATCATCATCATCATCATCATCATCATCATTAGCGTGAAGCTCCTCCCTGATGCCCATTGATTTCAAGTCTGCCGTTGCTTTTGGCCCATCTTTGGTCCACTCTGGCATGTTGAGCAGGGTACCAAGCAGACTCTCGCACACGTTCTTCGTGATACGCATGACATCAAGGCTGTGAGGCACACGGTGGATCTTCCAGTATGGCAAGTCCTAGAAAACAGACCTCGTTTTCCATACCTTCAGCAGTGGCTCTGGTGCCTTTTGCTTCTTTCCTAGCTCTGGTGCCTTTTGCTTCTTTCCCGGCAGTGGGCAATCTTTCCAATTTTTCAACAGCTAGTCTATTTCCTCACCGCTCCTCGTACGCGGGCGTCTTTGGGGTTCGGTTTCACCATCGAACAGATCCTTGCATTTCCTCCACGGGTCATCGTCGCGAAGCCACCTTCGATGTCCCATGAACATGGTTTTCGAAGACCCGGGATCTCTATCTAGCTGGCGATACGTTGTGTCATCCATGCACCTGACGCATCCAGAAAATCCGTGGACCACCTGCCCCGCGAGATATCCGTAACTGAGATAGTCGTGCATCGTCGTGAGCAGTGCGACTCTCATAGGGAAATATTCTTTCTTTGCAGCGTCCCACGTATTGGCTGGCGTTTTCCACAGCGTGTCTAGCTCCTCTTTCAGCAGCCCCAGATACAGATTGATATCGTTCCCTGGTTGTTTCGGCCCTTCGATTAGCATACTCATGTGAATGTACTTCCTCTTCATGCACAACCAGGGGGGAAGGTTGTACATCCACACAAACACAGGCCAGGTGCTATGTGTGCTTCTCTGGCTGCCAAACGGATTGACTCCATCGGTGCTCGCGCCCAGCACGATGTTCCTTGGATCCTTCCCAAATTCTGGGTGTTCGAAGTTCAACTCTTGCCACTGGCTCGCATCCTTTGGGTGATCAGCATCTTGTCTTTTTTATTTATCTCCGGATCATTTGCGTCATCTTCTCGCTTCTTCTCCTCCATATCCGCGTGCCAACGCAGGAGCTTTGCTACCTTAGGGTCCGCGAAATACCGCTGCAGACGAGGAGTGATCGGAAAGTACCACACCACTTTTTGAGGAGCTTTTTTTCCTCTTGTATCGAGTGACACCGCACACTGGACATATGGTAGACTCTGCGTGCACGTCCTGATAAATGATGCAATTGTTCATGCACACATGGTATTTCACGTGCGGTAAATCCAGAGGACACACGATTTTCTTCGCCTCCTCGAAACTGGTCGGGCACTTGTTCCCCTTGGGAAGACGTTCGTGCCAGAATGACATGTTCTCGTCGAAGCATGCGTTGGTCATTTTGTGTTTTACCTTCATCTCCAGAGACATGAGCGTTACTTTCAGGCGGGTATCCTCGGGCCTGCATCCTTCATACAATGGAGTAACCACGTCTATCTCCTGTTGATCCAGCTTGGCTTTCTCTCGGGCGGCAGCTCTTGCGTTATCCGTCTGCTTGAGAAGCAACTCTTGAACATGAGGGTCCTGCACCCAGCCCATCGATGGTCCATCATCGTCCGCTCCGCCGGCATCTTCATCTTCATGATCATGCCCTTCGTCTGCTCCGACATCTTCCTCATCATCATGTCCTGCATCTTCTACATGATGACTGTGTATAGCATCACCATCGTGATCATGTCCTGGAGATTCTTCATCTTCTCGCCCGCCCGAGTCTTGCTCATTTCTTGCCGCCGCCCGGCCCCCATGGACGACTTCATAGTCATCTTCATCACCTTGCCACCGGTAGCCATCCATGAAATCACGCAAGAGCAGGTGGTCCCGCACTTCCCCAGAATCTGGGTCTGCAATAAGGCTCTTCAGCTTGCATCTTCGACACGGACATCTTATCTCCGTCTCGTTCTTTTGAAGCATCTCGGCCTTCGCGGAGCTAAAAAACCTATTCACGATGCCTTCGGTCATCGTGCGGACCATAGTCGCCTGCGGGGTAGAGCAAAACGATATTTTAGAACCAAGAAAAAATTTGGCATGACTTTCTCTAAAAATAGGACCAAAAAGAATGCATAGTGCCAAAATTCTCGCCGAAACGGAAATGAATCAACATTCCGGCAAAATATTGGCAACTTTCGCATTTCAAATACCGGTACCCACAAACACAAACATATATGCAACACCACAAACATATGCAACACCACGAACATACATAGATCTAGCTAGGCCACGAAAAGTGCATGTGCACGTTATTGGAGAGGGAGAACAACATAAATATTGCTTCCCCCCTTACTTACCTATCAAAAAAAGGTAATTTAACCACTTAATTTGGATGAATCTATGGTGCAAATGAGATGAGGAGGAGGAGGCAGCGGAGACAAGCTTGGAGGAGGAGGTGGAGAGAATGAAGTGGGGAAAGTGAGTGGGTAGGTGGGATGTCCAAAATATCTTGTTGGTGCCAGCTTACTAATGGCGCACCAGATGCAAATGCGCCATTAGTAACCCTGGTTACTAAGGGCGCACCTGCTTCTGGTGCGCCATTAGAAGTTTTGCAAAAAAATAAAAAAAGTATATATTGTAATGGCGCACCGAGGCACAGTGCGCCATTACTAGTTTACACTAGTAATGGCGCACTGTGCCATGGTGCGCCATTAGAATGTTTGGAAAAATAATAAAAAAAATTGTTACTAATGGCGCACCTTGTGCTTGGTGCGCCATTAGTATCTTCCACACTAATGGCGCACCGGAACATAGTGCGCCATCAATGTATACTAATGGCGCACCACCTGACAAGTGCGCCATTAGTGTCCATCCCATCTATAGCCCTTTTCCTAGTATTGAAGCTACGAGGAGGAGGAAGCCGATCCAATGTTCATGGCGGAGGTTGTGGCGCAGAAGGCCACCGATGGGTATGAGACGATGGACGTCGACTTCGTGCCGGCGTCCCAGTCCCCCATGGTGCAGGCGGACCAGCGGTTCAACCTGATGATACTAAAGGAGGACCGGGACGCAGAGGCTCAACTCGACACGGAGCACACACATGCCGCTGCCATCGAGGCTCTCCTGCAGGTGGAACCGGATGTCGTGGATGTGAACCGGGCGGCGGAGGCTCAACTTGAGGCGGAGCGCGTGAATGCCGCTGCCATCGAGGCCCTCCTACAGGCGGAACCAGAAATCCTGGACTTGAACTGGGCAGCAAAGGCTCAACTTGACGCGGAGCGCGCGGATGCCACTGTCATCGAGGCCCTCCTGCAGGCGGGACTGGACGTCCTGGACATGAATCGGCCGAGGACAACCACGTTCCGACTTACGACCCTCGGGTTCTTTTTGCTACACCCGAAGCCGGCCCAAGTAACCCACCAGATGCAAATCAGTTTATGACAGCCGGAACAGGAGGACTGGCTCAGCCTCGGGAGGTAGTACCTCCTCATGGGAACATGGCGCCGCCTCGTTAGGTGCCGATACCGGCGGGTCACTTTTCCAACCCCATGGAGAATTTAATCGCAGCATCAGCGCGTCTGGCGGCTCTCCCAGTGGATGGTGATGATCCGACAGCGGTGGAGACCCGGAGGATCAGAGAACTTGTCCAGACGGCCCTGGCTCAGCAAGGGACTTATTCTTATAGCCGGGACAAGATTCATTCAACTCCTCCGCCTTGGTTAGCACCGCCTCGCCAAAATCGGAGTCCGAGTTACAGCAGACACATGGAGTCAGAAGCTTTATCAAGCAACGCCCAGCGCCGAAACCAGCCCGGTGGCTATAACCCGGTACAAGTGCGGGTACGTCAGGAGAACGAGCGGGCGGCTCAGCTAGTGGCTCAACAGACGGCTCATCAAGATTTCCCAGAGTATCCGATGGCTTCTGTTGAGACGGGAGTAGCCACTAGAACCGGCGGTGTCCCTTGTTTGGTGCCAGCTCTGTGTAATGTACGCCTTCCCAAGGACTTCAAGGGACCTCGAAAGGTGCCGAATTACACGGCCGACTTACAGCCTGGAGCGTGGATCGAGAGCTATGAGATGGCCATGGAGCTGTCGGAGGTCAGCGATGCAGCAATGGCTAAGTACTTCACCATGATGTTAGATGGAAGGGCCCGGTCCTGGTTAAAGGGCTTGCCCCCCAATTCCATTGATTCGTGGGCAGAGCTAAAATCTCGTTTCATCCAGAACTTCAAGGACACTTGCAAGCAATCCATGTCGATTGTGGATTTGACAAATTGTAAGCAGGAGGAGGGTGAGTCCACGACTCACTGGGTACGCCGGGTTAAGGAGATAGTACATTCATCTGACAAGATGGATGCTGGCTTTGCAGTCCTTATGTTGGAAAAGAATTGCCGCTTTGAGCCGCTGAGACAGAAGCTGGGGCGCCTTAAGCGTGATTGCAACGATATGGGTATGCTGATGGCGGCTTTAGTCAAATACGCCGATTCTGAAAGTACCAAGGACCCCGCATCTGATGAGGAAAAGACAGGGGAGGGAAAGAAGAACGGCAAAGGAAAGGGACAACAGCAGAACTCGACGAATCAAGGGGGCAACAAGCGTAAGGTCGAGAGTAACCCAGAGTTTGTAGCCAACGCCAATGCACATGATAACAATAAGAGACGTAAGGGCAAACCGCCATGATATGGCGGGTCAGGCCCATCTCTTGAGCAGCTACTCAATGAGCCGTGCCCGAAACACGGCACCCGGGAACGACCCGCCACCCACTTATGGAAAGATTGTGCGATCATGAAGGCTTTTAAGAATTCCAACACGTTTGATGGCAAACATGGGTCGGGCGGCGGCTCAGGAGCTGGCGGTTTGCCTGGCCCGGGTGGCGGTTCAAGTTCCGGCTTTCAGGGACGTCAGGGCGGTTATAATCAGCAGCAATCTGGTCAAGGAGAGCAACAGCAGCAGCAATCGGGTTATCAAAGCCATCCGAAGCAGCTGAATGGTGGGCAGTATCACGTGTTTACCACTAGCTTGTGCAAACGTGACCAGAAGGTTAATAAGAGGGCTGTAAATTCTATTGAGCCGGCGGTTCCTCGTTATTTGAGGTGGTCAGAACAGCCCATTGTGTGGAGTAGGCAAGATCACCCCATCCGGGTTGATAATCCGGGTCAGTTAGCTTTGGTGGTAGCACCTCAGGTTGGTGGATATAAATTCACTAAGGTACTCATGGACGGGGTAGCAGCATCAATATCCTCTATTATGAGACCTTTCAACGCATGGGGTTAACTGATAAGAATTTGAAGACATCCAACACTGTTTTTCATGGAGTGGTCCCTGGTAAGTCGGCGTACCCCAGTTGGCAAGATTGAACTGGAAGTGGCTTTTGGAGATCAGTATGATTCCAGAGCTGAAAAGTTAACCTTTGAGGTGGTCAAAATCAGGAGTCCATATAATGCTCTGTTTGGACGGCCGGTGTCGGTGTCAAAACCGGCGGATCTCGGGTAGGGGGTCCCGAACTGTGCCTCTAGGCGGATGGTAACAAGAGACAAGGGGCACGATGTTTTTACCCAGGTTCGGGCCCTCTCGATGGAGTAAAACCCTACTCCTGCTTGATTCATATTGATGATATGGGTAGTACAAGAGTAGATCTACCACGAGATCAGAGAGGCTAAACCCTAGAAGCTGTTGACGCCTAATTTTGGCAAGATACAGAGTGAAAGGGTTTTCAGCATGAAAAGTTTCACATCACCGAGTGGAACAACTTTGATGTTTAGGTTATCATCGTCCGACTCCATCTTAGGGGCCGAAATTATATTCCGAGTGGCAGAATTCAATATTCCGAGTGGTTTTCGGCCAATCATGCCTTCAAGACGACCTCAGATCAAGGAGTACTCTAAAGGAATTGTCTTTGTCTCGTCGAAGCAATCAATTTTGATATATAAATCATCTCAATCCGAGTTTGTATGCAAAAGTTACAATCAATACAGACCGGCCCTACCAAAGACCAAAATATTACGCTCGACACCAGACACATGTTAATGAGTGTATGATACAATGCGTGAGCAATTCGGCCTTCTGGATGGCCTTGAATGGAAAAACCATCAACATGAAAAAGTTTCGTCTCGTCGAGCCGATTGATTTTCATATACAATTTGCCTCAATCCGAGGTCATATGAAACCTGGAGAGGCAAATCAAGATCAGGCTGTCTTTTCAGTCGGGAAATCCGAGTGGAAATTTTTACCATCCGAGTGAAAACTTACCGATCGAGTAAAAGGTCGAGTGAAAACCTGCCGATCAAGTAAAAGTTCGTGAATACCTACCGATCGAGTAAAAGGTCGAGTGAAAACCTAACGATCGAGTAAAAGGTCGAGTGAAAACCTACCGATCGAGTAAAAGGTTGAGTGAAAACCTAACGATCGAGTAAAAGGTCGAGTGAAAACCTACCGATCGAGTAAAAGGTTGAGTGAAAACCTAACGATCGAGTAAAAGGTCGAGTGAAAACTTATCGATCGAGTAAAAGTTTGTCTTCCGAGTGAGAATATAGTCATCCGAGTGAAAGATTGTTTTCCGAGTGAAAAGGTCGAGTCGGATGGTCCGAGTGAAAGTCTCTAATATCCGAGTGGATGAGCTGGAATCCAAGTGAAACTAAACATGTTCCCGAAAGTTTATCAAGATGACCTCGGATGAAGAAGTGTTCAATACAGAAGTTATGCATATCATCAAGACGGTAAAAGATAGTATATGGCCTACAAGTTCACTACGAGACTCGGATAATCCAGTCTACTGCAAGACCGAGTCCGACTGGAAGGTAAAGATGACCTCGAAGAGTATTCAAGATGGCCTTATTTGAAAAAGTAATCAACATGAGAGTTGTTTGGGCCGTCTTGATCGGAGATCATATGCAAGCTCGGCGGCCCGCGCAAGAAGGAAGACAGAGTTTGGGCCAGATTCAGACTGAATCCGAGTTGGAATAGAACTAGGACTCTAGGACGCGAATTGATGTAATTTTTCTTGTAAGGAAAGCCTAGAAGAATCCTTTACTTGTACGGGAAGTCCAGCCGCCTCTTATATATGTTGGGGGTGACGGCCGATTAAACAACACACAATCGAACAAATCAATATACTACTTTTCCTGTCTACGTTTTATCTCTTCATTGTTTTTCTCTCCGTTCTTCGCTGTTCTTCGTGTTTGAGAGCTGCGAATCCCGAGGCTCTAGGGGCGAGCGAATCGACCTAGGGCAGCCCATAGCCGCCGCACTCCCTGACGGGGTCCCTCCCGGGGGTGTGGGGTTTTCGGGTTTGCAAAAGCGCCCGTCGACTGTCTTGCGTATCGCGCTGTTGGTCGGGTCTCCTTCGATGTGAGCTGCGGTGCATCACCCCCGGCGTCGAGGGTACACGTGACGTGTTCGTGTGTCAACATACTTTTTGGCGACCACGCTGGGATGAAGATCAATCATCATCATCCACCATGTCCGATCTTCCCAAGCCATCCGAGGTAGACGCCGATAACATCATTAAGCCCAGTCTTGATGAGATATTGGCTGATCATCGCCAAGTCTATGAGGAGTACAAGAAGGCGCGCGAAGAGAAGGATTTGCAGGAGTTCCTTGCAAAGTTCAAGAAGGATCGCCAAGGCAACATCACTCCGATTGAAGAAATCAAGTTCCCTCCTCTTCAAGCCGAGCAGGTTAAACCTTCTGTGAGTACTACCTTTTCTCCTGAGCAGTGGGCTGAGATTGAAAGTCGTATTGCTGATGGTAACAATCTAGTCTATCAGACTTTCATAGAAAATACTAATGCTCAGAAGAATACATCTCAATCGACTAGTGGTAATGATGGTGTAGCTGCTAGTGTGCAAAACCCAAATCAGGCTTTACCTATTGCATCGGCGCCTCCCGTGCTGATGGCTTATTATCCTACCCAAACAAATCAGATTGTGGCTGCACCCATTGATCCTATTATGAGCATGCCAGGTTCGGTGGCAACGCCGAACCCAACCTTACCTACAGCTACAACCACTCGACCACTAACAAATTATGGGTCGACATACCTGCCACAATTCCTACCTACAGCTAGTAATCATACTCCTCCTATGCCACTGCCACAAGCTTCATCGTCCACTATGGATGATGGTCTAGCTAATCTTAGAGAGGAGATGGCTAAGATGCTTTGAGATAATTTTGGGGTTGAGTTACCTCGGAATCGGATTTACCAAAAGCCGTACCCCGAGTACTTTGATGCCATCCAGTGCCCTCCAGGATATAAAATTCCAGATTTTGTTAAGTTCAATGGAGAGGGCACAAAAACCACATGGGAGCATGTTAGTCAATACTTGGCACAATTAGGTGAAGCATGTTCACTAAATGAGTTGAAAGTGCGTTTATTTCCTTTATCATTAACCGGTACCGCATTTTCATGGTTTTCTTCTTTACCACATGGTTCCATTCGAGTTTGGTCGCAGCTAGAGCAGAAATTTCATGATCACTTTTACAGCAGCGACAATGAACTCAAGTTGTCACATCTAACATCGGTTAAACAAAAGCATGATGAATCGGTCTCCGATTACGTCAAGAGATTCAGAGAAACAAAAAACCGATGTTTTAGTTTGGTGATAACCGAGAGAGACTTGGCAGACCTAGTGCTGAGTGGTTTGAGAACTCCCATTAGAGAAAAGTTAGAAGGCTATGAGTTCTTAAATATTAACCAAGTCTTACAAAGGGCTTTGGCTCAGGAAAGCCGAAGCAAAGATCTCAAAGAAGTGCATAGATACAAAGCCGATCGTCCAAAGATGAATATGGTGGAATATGATAGTGATCACTCGGACGATGCGGGTGATGTTTTTGCTACTGAATTTGTTTGGCCATTTAAGGCCAAACCCTTTACTGGCAATGATCTGAAACCGATTCATAAGAATCGTGATGAAGATATGAAGTTTACTTTTAACATTGCTAAGTATGATAGAATATTTGATGCTTTGCTGCAGGCTAAGATTATTAGAATATCTCATACTTTACCGCCGTTTGAAGAGCTGAAACGGCGTGCTTATTGCAAATATCATAATTCTTTTTCTCATGCTACTAACAATTGCAATGTTTTTCGACGACAGATACAATCGGCCATTAATGACGGACGATTGAACTTTTCTGAGATGCAATTTGATAAACAGACCTTTCCAATGAACACCATGGATTTAGAAGGGAAGAAGCTGCTCATTCGGCCGGAGGTAGCCGAATCTGCTAATAAAGCTAATGTCATTGTTGGTGAGCCCAGGAAAGGCAAGGAGGGCGACAAGGTTTTGGGGAGACATGTTGTGCTTGATAAGCAACCCGATGGCAAGGAAGTGATCAAGATCACCATCAAGAATCCTACACTCGGGGGGCAAACACAGGTGCAGCAGGACACTCGAGTTAAATTTGTCAAGCCCAAGAATCCAGAAGTTGGCAAATGGAAGAGGAATGAAGCTAAAGTGCAACGCAAGCGGATCAAGCCAACCTTTGATATGTTGCTATCCAAATATGCTAATCAGTCGGATGGTTCCAGCTCTAACCGGCCATCATACTTGAAACGACCAAGGTCACCATCAGATGATATATTCAGTCAGTATGTGAAACCGAGTGGACCAAGGGCGCATTTTTCAGAAGAGCAGAGGCAATCTGTATGGAATCGACTTGATTACTCATATAATGGCCGACTGGACATTGGTGACTATCAGTCGGCTGGTCAACATATGCGACCAAGTGGAAACTATCCTAGTGTAAGAATGCACCCAGGTGGAAGCTATCCAAATGAAAAAATATGGATGGGTAGATTTCATCCGAGTGAAATCCATCCGAGTGAGTTCCATCCGAGTGGATTCCATCAGAGTGACGCCCATCCCAGTGGATTCCATCCGAGTAAAAAGGTGCACCCGAATGGAAATTTTATGCATTTGGAAAGTCGAAAAGAATGGCGTGTTAAGTCACCAAGTGTTGCAGCAGTTGAGTCGGGAAAAGGCAAGGAGAAAATGGATGTCGACTCACTTATCTTGGGCACCAAAACATTCCCCATACAGCAGCCGACTTTGCATAACCACTCGGCTGAGCCGATACTTGCTATCGCGCCAAAGCACTCGGCTAATGACCATGAAGCAAGCACCAGCCAAGTAAAGGTGAGAGATGCTAAATACACTCGACCAAAGTGGTGTCCTCCAGGGCTAACAAAGACACAGAAGAGGAAACTACAGAGGTTAAGGAGTCGAGAGATGGCAGAGCAGGAGGCCGAGAAGCAAAGGGACAAGTTGTTCAATGACACTCGGCCCATGGTTCCAGCAAAACAAGTGTGGAGGCCTAAACAAATACAAGATACATCAGCTTCTACATCTATCACAGAAGTGCCTACACCACCCAAGGAGGACGATGCGACAGCTATTACATCGTCTGCAACACTTCTTACTTCTCCTTCACTCGACCAGATTTCACAATCGGTCGATCCACTTGAAGAAGAGGATGATATGTTGGACTATGAGTCTACACCGGTCCATGAATATATGGATATCAATATGGTATATTACTTACCTGCTGAGTTTCGTGCTGTAGATGAGGAAGGAGAAGTGGCTCAACTGGATTTTGGCCCTAAAAACGCAATATTCGAGAAGCCAAAAGAACCAGTAACACATTTGAAACCGTTGTATCTCAGAGGTCATATCAATGGATCACCACTCAGTCGAATGCTTGTTGATGGTGGTGCTGTGGTAAATCTTATACCCTACTCGGTCTTCAGAAAATTGGGTTTGCCTGATGAAGAATTGATCAAGACCAATATGGTGCTTAACAGGTTTGAAGGCAAAGAGAGAACTGAAGCCAAAGGTGTGATGTATGTGGAGCTTACAGTCGGAAGCAAAACTTTGGCTACTACATTCTTTGTCGCTGAGGTGCAAGGTAACTACAACGTTATACTAGGCCGTGATTGGGTTCATGCAAACCAGTGCATGCCATCCACTATGCACCAGTTTTTGATTCAGTGGGTTGATGATGAAGTGGAAGTCATTCATGCGGATAACTCGGCCTGTGTTGCTTTGGCCGATGCATCAGTGGATTGGCAACAACCCAATGCTACTTGCTTGACGGGACGTGACTTATCAGAGTTTGATTTTCTCAGCGCGACCAAGAATGGTTTTGTGCCCGTGTCTTTAAAGCCGACTGAATGCAATCGGCTCCAAGGTATGATATGTTTAAATGGATCCTAATTCCGAGTGGTTACAAAAACGTCTTGTAAAATATCGGTCCAGTGAGGACGATATGTATGAGTCTATAGAGGAGTTGGATGACATGGATAAACTTGGACAAGGTTTTACATCGGCTGATCCATTAGAAGAGATAGATATTGGAGATGGTTCAGTCACTCGACCGACATTTATAAACAAAAATTTGAAAGCCGATTGTAAGGCTAAATTAGTCGAGCTATTGAAAGAATATGTTTGTTGCTTTGCATGGGAATATCATGAGATGCCAGGGTTGAGCCGAGAGCTAGTGGAGCATCGGTTCCCTATAAAGGCCGGTTTTAGACCTTATAAACAGTCGGCTAGAAAGTTTAATCCAAAAACATATGATCGGATCAAGGAAGAGATCGGTCGACTGCTTGAAGCTAATTTCATTCGACCTTGCAGGTATGCCGAGTGGATTTCTAACATTGTCCCAGTGGAGAAGAAGGGATCCGGCAAGTTGAGGGTGTGCATTGACTTCAGAGATTTGAATAGGGCTACACCCAAAGATGAGTATCCCATGCCAATAGCCGATATGCTTATTAATGATGCTTCTGGACATAAGGTTATTAGCTTTCTGGATGGTAATGCCGGATACAATCAAATTTTTATGGGTGAAGAGGACATGTACAAAACGGCTTTCCGATGTCCTGGTTTCCTTGGTTTATTCGAGTGGACAGTGATGACATTTGGATTAAAAAATGCTAGATCCACATATCAAAGGGCTATGAATTTGATTTTTCATGATTTACTCGGTATCATACTTGAAGTTTATATTGATGATATTGTTGTCAAATCGGATGCTTTTGAATCTCACTTGGCCGATTTGCGTTTAGCTTTTGAAAGAATGAAAAAGTATGGACTGAAGATGGATCCTTTGAAGTGTGCATTCGGCGTGTCAGCTGGCAAATTTTTGGGTTTCATTATTCATGAAGATGGCATCGAAATTGATCCCAAAAAGATAGAGGCCATACAGGAAGTGGAGGCTCCTTCATGCAAGAGACATATGCAAAAGTTCCTTGGCAAGGTCAATTATTCGAGAAGGTTCATAGCTAATCTGTCAGGGAAATTTGATGCATTTACTCCTATCCTTCGGTTAAAGAATGATGTTGATTTCACTTGGGGGGCAAAACAGCAAGAAGCCTTTGATATGATCAAGAATTATTTGTGCACTCCTCCGGTGATGAAAGCACCGAAGCATAGAGAGCCTTTGAAGCTTTATATCGCAGCAGAGGAAGGTGTTATTGGTGCTATTTTGACTCAAGATACCGAAAGAAAAGAGCATGCCATTACGTATTTGAGCAGACGCTTATTGGACGCCGAGACAAGGTATACATTTATTGAAAAACTATGTCTATGCTTATATTATGCTTGCACAAAATTGAGACATTACCTAGTGCCGAGTGTTTGTGTAGTAGCTTGTCAAACCGATGTCATTAAGTACATGTTGCATAGGCCAATTCTTAGTGGTAGAATTGGCAAGTGGGCTTATGCTTTGATTGAATATGATTTGGCTTATGAATCTCTAAAATCCATGAAAGGCCAAATTGTTGCTAATTTCATTGTTGAACATCGGATTAATGACAAGCGTGATGTTGATATGAACCTTGTTTCATTAGTGCCATGGAGATTATACTTTGATGGTTCAGTTTGTAACAATGGCCGAGGTGTTGGTATTGTTTATATATCTCCTCATGGTGCTGTTTTTGAAGCATCATGCCGCTTAGAATATATTTGCACAAACAATCAAGCCGAATATGAAGCATTGTTATTCGGCCTAGAGATGTTGCTTGCTATAGGTGTTACACATATTGAGGCTTATGGTGATTCGTTACTAGTGGTGCAGCAAGTATCCAAAGTCTTTCAGTGTTTGGATGAATCACTTAATGTTTACCTTGATAAATGTCTAGATATAATTTCTACTTTGGATTGTTTTAGCATTGCTCATATATCTAGGCATGACAATTGGAAAGCAAATGATCTGGCACAACAAGCATCTGGATATCATGTTGATCATGGCATGTTTCATATCTCTCAAAGACCGATGTCTTGTCTTGCCAATATGGGAGAGGCTGAACCTGAACTCACTGATTCGGCCATTAACAAAAAATCTAGTGCAGGTGATAATTCCGACTGGAGAAAGCCCATTGTTGATTACTTCTGCAATCCAAGTGAAAGGGTGGACAGGGCTGTTCGGCGTATGGCTTTCAAGTATACAATGAGAGATGATGGTCTTTATCACCGAACAGTCGATGATGTTCTTCTAAAGTGTTTGGATGAGGACCAGGCAAGAGTTTCTATGGGAGAAGTACATGAAGGTATTTGTGGCACTCACCAGTCGGCTCCCAAGATGAAATGGTTATTGCGACGTGCTGGGTTTTATTGGCCGACTATGATTAATGATTGCTTCAGATATTATAAAGGATGTGAAGCTTGTCAAAAGTTTGGTGATATTCAATTGGCTCCTACTGCTATGTTACATCCTATTATCAAACCGTGGCCTTTCAAAGGTTGGGGTTTAGATTTCATTGGACAAATCCACCCGTCTTCTTCAAAAGGGCATCGGTTCGTATTGGTGGCAACTGATTATTTCACTAAATGGTCTGAAGCAGTACCTCTCAAGAACATGACACATACGGAGGTAATTCAATTCATAACCGAACACATTATTCATAGATTCGGTATTCCTCAAACGTTAACTACGGATCAAGGTTCATCTTTCATGTCACACCAAGTCAGAGAGTTTGCCGAATCTTATAACATAAAGTTGGTCAATTCCTCTCCGTATTACGCCCAAGCTAATGGACAAGCTGAGTCTAGCAATAAAATTTTAATCAAGCTCATCAAGAAGAGGATTGAGGATAATCCGAGGAGATGGCATGAGTTGTTGTCTGAAGCTTTGTGGGCACATAGAATTTCAAGGCATGGTGCTACCAAGGTGACTCCATATGAGCTTGTATATGGCCAAGAGGCTGTTTTACCAGTGGAAGTAAATTTGAATGCTTTGAGAATAGCCAAACAAAATGATTTATCGGCAGTAGAATTTTATAACTTGATGATGGACAATATTGATGAAGTTGCCGATAAACGTTTGGTTGCTTTGAAGTCCATAGAGAGAGACAAGTTGAGGGTTGCAAGAGCTTACAATAAGAAAGTTAAGTTGAAGAATTTTCAAGTTGGTGATCTCGTCTGGAAGGTGATTCTGCCGATTGGTTCAAGAGATAGGAAATTTGGGAAGTGGTCTCCGAGTTGGGAAGGTCCTTTTAGAATTACAAGGGTTGTTCCCGGAAATTCATATTTGGTGGAATCAATACAAGGGGCATTGTTACCCCGAGCTCTCAACGGAAAATATTTGAAGAAGTACCACCCGAGTGTGTGGCAGGAAGCCTGAGTAGGCAATGGCCGATATACGACTATCACCCTTAGCACAAACATGGCCGATACATAATTATTGCCCTGAGGAAAATAAATGGCCAATGGAGTGTTGACATCGTCCTTAGAACGAACACTATGCATATTATTTTTCGGCGTGCAAGCTTTGCCGAAAAACAGGGGGGCATGTGTTGACGCCTGATTTTGGCAAGATACAGAGTGAAAGGGTTTTCAGCATGAAAAGTTTCACATCACCGAGTGGAACAACTTTGATGTTTAGGTTATCATCGTCCGACTCCATCTTAGGGGCCGAAATTATATTCCGAGTGGCAGAATTCAATATTCCGAGTGGTTTTCGGCCGATCATGCCTTCAAGACGACCTCAGATGAAGGAGTACTCTAAAGGAATTGTCTTTGTCTCGTTGAAGCAATCAATTTTGATATATAAATCATCTCAATCCGAGTTTGTATGCAAAAGTTACAATCAATACAGACCGGCCCTACCAAAGACCAAAATATTACGCTCGACACCAGACACATGTTAATGAGTGTCTGATACAATGCGTGAGCAATTCGGCCTCGGCCTTCTGGATGGCCTTGAATGGAAAAACCATCAACATTAAAAAGTTTCGTCTCGTCGAGCCGATCGATTTTCATATACAATTTGTCTCAATCCGAGGTCATATGCAACCTGGAGAGGCAAATCAAGATCAGGCTGTCTTTTCAGTCGGGAAATGCGAGTGGAAATTTTTACCATCCGAGTGAAAACTTACCGATCGAGTAAAAGGTCGAGTGAAAACCTGCCAATCGAGTAAAAGTTCGTGAAAACCTACCGATCGAGTAAAAGGTCGAGTGAAAACCTAACGATGGAGTAAAAGGTCGAGTGAAATCCTACCGATCGAGTAAAAGGTTGAGTGAAAACTTAACGATAGAGTAAAAGGTCGAGTGAAAACCTACCGATCGAGTAAAAGGTTGAGTGAAAACCTAACGATCGAGCAAAAGGTCGAGTGATAACTTATCGATCGAGTAAAAGTTTGTCTTCCGAGTGAGAATATAGTCATCCGAGTGAAAGATTGTTTTCCGAGTGAAAAGGTCGAGTCGGATGGTCCGAGTGAAAGTCTCTAATATCCGAGTGGATGAGCTCGAATCCGAGTGAAACTGAACATGTGCCCGAAAGTTTATCAAGATGACCTCGGATGAAGAAGTGTTCAATACAGAAGTTATGCATATCATCAAGACGGTAAAAGATAGTATATGGCCTACAAGTTCACTACGAGACTCGGATAATCCAGTCTACTGCAAGACCGAGTCCGACTGGAAGGTAAAGATGACCTCGAAGAGTATTCAAGATGGCCTTATTTGAAAAAGTAATCAACATGAGAGTTGTTTGGGCCGTCTTGATCGGAGATCATATGCAAGCTCGGCGGCCCGCGCAAGAAGGAAGACAGAGTTTGGGCCAAATTCAGACTGAATCCGAGTTGGAATAGAACTAGGACTCTAGGACGCGAATTGATGTAATTTTTCTTGTAAGGAAAGCCTAGAAGAATCCTTTACTTGTACGGGAAGTCCAGCCGCCTCTTATATATGTTGGGGGTGACGGCCGATTAAACAACACACAATCGAACAAATCAATATACTACTTTTCCTGTCTACGTTTTATCTCTTCATCATTTTTCTCTCCGTTCTTCGCTGTTCTTCGTGTTTGAGAGCTGCGAATCCCGAGGCTCTAGGGGCGAGCGAATCGACCTAGGGCAGCCCATAGCCGCCGCACTCCCTGACGGGGTCCCTCCCGGGTGTGTGGGGTTTTCGGGTCTGCAAAAGCGCCCGTCGACTGTCTTGCGTATCGCGCTGTCGGTCGGGTCTCCTTCGACGTGAGCTGCGGTGCATCACCCCCGGCGTCGAGGGTACACGTGATGTGTTCATGTGTCAATAGAAGCTAGCCTATGGTATGATTGTTGTTCGTCCTACGGACTAAAACCCTCCGGTTTATATAGACACCGGAGAGGGCTAGGGTTACACAGAGTCGGTTACAATGGGAGGAGATCTACATATCCCTATCGCCAAGCTTGCCTTCCACGCCAAGGAAAGTCCCATCCGGACACGGGACGAAGTCTTCAGTCTTGTATCTTCACAGTCCAGGAGTCCGGCCAAAGGTTATAGTCCGGCCATCCGGACACCCCCTAATCCAGGACTCCCTCAGTAGCCCCTGAACCAGGCTTCAATGACGACGAGTCCGGCGCGCAGATTGTCTTCGGCATTGCAAGGCAGGTTCCTCCTCCGAATACTTCATAGAAGATTTTGAACACAAGGGTAGTGTCCGGCTCTGCAAAATAAGTTCCACATACCACCGTAGAGAGAATAATATTTACACAAATCCAATCTGCTGACGTATTCCGCAGCGTGACATCACACCACGGCCAAGCCTTTATTCGAATCGTTTTTACTGTCCCACCTCAGCGTACTTAGAGAGGCGGTTTCCTTGGCAAGCAGAGATCGTGTCCCCTTATTCCGGGATTCTCATCAACACGGGTGTGGGTAACCAACCGCGCCATTAATTACGGTGTTCGGGAGATAAGCGAGTTTTACCAGGCTGGTGGGAGCACATAGTTTCGTCCGCCCATATAAGGGGATAAGGATCCACCTTTTTCATCTACGCCTTCTTCCTCCTTCACTTATCCATTTCCGCGCACTTGAGCTCCAGCGCCCAAGTCCGCACTTCCCACCTCAACCTTCTCCAGCCATGTCCGGAGCGGGAGGCAGGTGGATGGCCTCCTCCGTCATGGAGGGGCACATCAAAAAGTTGAGGAAAGCCGGATACTTGTCCAACGACATTGCGCACCGGCTTCCAGACGAGGGGCAGCTCATCCCCTCCCCCAGGCCCCATGAGAGGGTGGTGTTCCTCCCCCATTTCCTCCGCGGACTGGGCTTCCCACTCCACCCATTTGTCCGGGGGCTCATGTTCTACTACGGCCTGGATTTCCACGATCTGGCCCCGAACATCATCCTCAACATCTCGGCATTTATCGTCGTGTGCGAGGCCTTCCTCCGCATCAAGCCCCACTTCGGCTTATGGCTGAAGACCTTCAATGTCAAGCCGAAGGTAGTAGGCGGCCAGCAAGCGGAGTGCAGAGGCGCCATGGTGGGCAAGATGCCCAACGTTATATGGCTCGAGGGCTCCTTCGTGGAAACCATCAAAGGGTGGCAATCGGGGTGGTTCTACATCACCGAGCCGCGTGACCCTGAATGGGCAGCGGCCCCTGAATTCCAATCTGGCATCCCCACACGGCTCACCTCCTAGAAAGAGACAGGCATGTCGTGGGGTAATTCGGGAGAGCTGACTGGACTCCAAACCTGCGTCCAAAACTTGGTGGACAAGAAGGTTAAACTTGTCAACGTAGTCCAGGTCATGCTCATTCGTCGGATCCTCCCGTGTCAACGACGGGCTTTTAACTTGTGGGAGTTCGACCCGGCCCAGCACCAAACTCTGACCAGGCTCTTAGACACAACGCACGAGGATGCCTGGAAGGTGCTATTCAAGGGCGACGAGGTTCCCCCTCCCATTACCGAGGATCGCGGATTCTGCGCGAAGCGCCAAGCCACCGTAGTAAGCTTGTTCTACCCTTTACGGGATACTTGTTTTTCATAGTTTGACTCTATGCGGGATCTAAGCTCCCGTTCCTTTGACAGGGCTGGCAGAAGAAGACCGAACAAATCGACTGTCCGGCTCCTTTGCCCGAAGGCCCAGCAGATGCCCGCCTGGCGAAGCTGCTGGTCCCTGCACCTTACGTGGTGCCGGAGAAGAAGGCCAAGAAGAAAGCCACGGGGACTCGAAAGAGTTCCCAGTGCCCGGTGGTGTCAGACTCATCGTCCGATGACTCCGAGGTGGACTCCTCCCACGAAAATGAGGGGGAGGAAAGAGAGGTCTCTCCCCCATCGGGGGGAGAGAAGAAAAGGATGGCCGCCCCAACTGGGGGAGCCAGAGGGTCCAAGAAGGGAAGGACCCTTTCTACGGACTACTCCACCAACGCCGACAACGGTGAAGAAGAGTGGCCAACCAGGGCCAAGCCCCTGGCCAAATCGTAAGTATCCGGATACCATAATAACTCATGGCATTCCTTTATTGCACAGTATCTTTTGACGCCGAATATAATCATGCAGTCCGCACCGAGCCCAGGTCGGCGTGTCATCAAGCGGCTCCTTAAGCTCGTCAGATGTGAATAGCACTTCACTTCCGGCCGCCTCCTCCCCTCGCCCTGCGGATGATGCCGAGGTGGAGTCCCAAAAGGGTCCAAGCCAGGAGGAGGTGGTCCCGGAGGCGCCGCAAGGCGACCTCCCGGACTCCCGGTGCAAAGTGGACAAAACCCCCAAGGGCTCCAAATCCGGCCCTGGGCCGGACACCGCACCAGAACCTTCAGCGGTTGCGGAGTCCGGCAGGCGGCCCCCTAGTAAGAAGGGCAAGCCTATGACGCCGGTGACCTCCGTCCAACCGAAGGCACCGGATAATTTGCTGGAGGTGCTTAATGGCGCCTCCATCGACGAGGAGCACCGCACTATTATGAGTGCGGTGATCCAGAAGGTTCAGTCCGCCAAGAGCGGGCTGACTGAAGCCTGTGCCAGCCTTCTAATAGGCTTTGAGGTATGTATTTAAGATATGTAAAAATATTACCGCATAGACAGTAGCCCCTGATGCTCAGTTTGGTGTTCGGAAAGAAAATCCGAACTGGGGATCTAAAAGATATACGCAGGAGTCTAACATAAGTATGTCAATATGGGAATGCAGGATGCGTTGCTGACATCTGCCGCACTGACTGCGGAGGTCGATGCATTGAAGCAGAGCCTCGAGCGGTCCAAGAACGAGCTCGGCCTTGCCAAGAAGCAGCTCGAGGACAAGGAAGGTAAGTTATACCTTATGTAAAAATAAAAAAAGATGTGGTTGCAAAAAATGACAGGACCAACGTGAGTATTATAGGGGCCACAACCGAGGTGGCGACCCTGAAGAAAGCGCTGTCCAAGGCCGAAGACAATGCGGCCCTGGAACGCACCGAGCGAGAAAAGCAGGAGGCGCGGGTGGCGGAGGTGCAGCAAGAGCTCCAGGCTCTCGTGGAAAAACACGAGAGTTTGGAGCTTGACTCAAAGACTCGAGAGTCCAAGCTCGCCTCGGCCCTTGAGAGCGCCAAATCTGCCAAGGCAGAAGCCCAAAAAGCCCTCCAGGAAATTGAGGCGATGAAGAAGATAGCGGCGGGTAAGGCATTCTTTATGCAAAGCAAGCACGTGAAAGTGAATTACTTGTTACTTACCCGAGTCCGGAGCTCTCCAGGAGCATTCGCAGATCTTCCCCGCAGTGTGTCCGACGCTGCCGCATTCTACCGAGCCAAGGAGGGGAGCTCAACGGAGAAGGTGTTCTAGTCCCAGTATGTTGAGGCCGGACACCCAGTGCCCTTGAGCGACCAGCTGAAGAAGCTGGTCGAGCTCCATAAGGTGGCCGAACAGGCCATGAGGGGCCTTATAGTCCGGCTATGGCCTGGGGAGGTCATGCCTGGGAGCTAATTGGGGCTGGTGAGGCGGCTAGCGGATGCCTGTCCACGGCTTGAAGTCATCAAGCGCTCCGTATGCATCGAAGGCACCCGTAGGGCCCTTGCCCGTGTTAAAGTGCACTGGGGCAAGATGGATGCTGAGAAGCTGGTGACAGATGGGCCACCTGAGGGCAAGGAGCATCGCAAGCCCGAGATGTATTATGAGGGCGTCCTGAAGGGTGCCCGCCGTATGGCAGATGAATGTTCCAAGGATGTAATTTTTGAGTAAACTCGCTCGTGTTATCCTGTGCGCTGAAAACTTGTTCATATGCGCTAAGAAATGCTTTTTGAATTTAAAATATTACCTTCTGTGCGGCCGTTTATTAAATCTGAGAGATGGCGAGTCGTCGGCTTCTGCCCCCATGCCACGAGTGCTGGGGTGTTCGGGATAAACCTGAGCACTCTTGTTCCAATTCTTGGGTCCTTCGAGGGAGGCGCTCAGCACAACGAACAAGGCAATCGGACTATAATGCTTTATCACTCTCAGTTAGCCATAGAATTCTATAATTTTAAATTTTGGCGAAGCCCCTAGTATTCGGAAGACCGAGTTCGGGGCGCTATCCACGCCTAGGCCGGACAAAACCGGCTCCTCGCTCTAAGTGGCATAAGTCTTTAGGGACTCGAAACCTCTCGAACAGCGACCAACTCTCGCCCTACCATGACGGTCAGTTTTAGCTTTCTCTACTGAGGTGCTTAACCTAGCTCAACCGGGGCACAATCGCAGTAGTTCTCCCAGCGCTACCTTAGCCGATATAGCGGAACGTAAGGTACCAAAACATAGGAGCCGGGCAAGCCCAACTATTGACCCAAGACATGATTCGGAGCCGATGCATATAATGCTATAAGTTCGGGGTGCCACACTCGTGAGAGTGTCCGGGCTTCTCACACCATATTCTGGGGTACTTAAGCCCCTGGTGTATTGGCCGTACCAAAGTGTACGGTTGCATAATGTTATAACTGAACATACTTACATAAAAAAAGGGAATGCAATAATAGACAAAAGCTATGTATTGTTTATTCGAATAGGCTGCGGTAAAAGCAGAATGATACAAATAGTGCGATAAGCAAGAGATGGGACTATTTGACATGTCCCCCTCCAGGGGCGAGCTGCGGGATGGTATGTAAGACATGTATTTAGCTTGTTATAGAGACCACCTGGACATTCGACGTAGCTTTCTGCCTCCCTCGCTGTTGCATCGTGTGTCCGGTGATTGTACCGCCGGACAGGCCTTCTGGAGAGTGGAGTCCTGAAAGTACGAAAAAGAATGACAAAATCGGGAGCCCCTAGTGCGGTTGAGCCGCATTTTGGGCATGCCATGGTCGTGCCCCTCTCCCTATGCCCATGGTATTTCCAGAGCGTAACTATGTACGCGTAGTACTGGTTTCGCAATTTCGCGAGGGCTGGGGTTGGGGCCGCATTGCTACGCTTGCTTGGAACGTGCCAGACGGTCTTGTTGTAGGTTACTCCGGGTGCGCTTGACGGTGTCCAGACATTTAATAGCCGGACTGGAGAATTGCCTTGAGAGGCTACTTTGTACTTCCGCCGCGAGGGCCGCCGTATGCTCCTCCGTTCGGAGAGAGCGTTCGGTGTTTCCATTGACCGTAATGACTCCTTGAGGGCCTGGCATCTTGAGCTTGAGATATGCGTAGTGCGGCACCACATTGAACTTTGCAAATGCGGTTCGTCCGAGCAGTGCGTGATAGCCACTGTGGAATGGGACTATGTCGAAGATTAACTCCTCGCTTGGGAAATTATCCGAGGATCCGAAGACCACCTCAAGTGTAACTGAGCCTATACAGTTGGCCTCTACACCTGGGATGACGCCTTTAAAGGTCGTCTTCGTGGGTTTAATCCTCGAGGGATCTATGCCCATTTTTTGCACTGTATGCTGATAAATCAGGTTCAGGCTGCTGCCGCCGTCCATTAGGACTCTAGTGAGGTGAAAAAATCCGTCAATGATTGGGTCTAGAACCTATGCGGCGAATCCGCCATGGCGGATGCTAGTGGGGTGGTCCCTTCGATCAAAAGTGATCGCGCAGGAGGACCACGGGTTGAACTTTGGGGCGACTGGCTCCAACGCATACATGTCCTTGAGTGCACGCTTCCGCTCCCTTTTGGGGATGTGGGTTGCGTATATCGTGTTCACCGTCTGCACTTGTGGGGGGAAGCCCTTCTGTCCCCTATTGTTCGGCAGCCGGGGCTCCTCCTCGTCATCGCTATGCAGCCCCTTGTCGCTGTTTTCGGCATTTAACTTGCCTGCCTGCTTGAACACCCAACAATCCCTGTTGGTGTGATTGGCTGGTTTTTCGGGGGTGCCGTGTATCTGGCACGAGCGATCGAGTATTCGGTCCAAACTGGACGGGCCCGGAGTATTTCTTTTAAATGGCTTTTTCCGCTGACCGGGTTTAGAGCCTCTAAATCCGGCATTAACTGCCGTATCCTCAGCATTGTCGCCGTTAATGCGGCGCTTGTGCTTGTTGCGACGCGACCTGCCATTGCTGTCCTTGGTGTCCGAATTACCAGGGCTCTTGGTCATGTTATTACTACGAGTTAGCCAGCTGTCTTCTCTCGCGCAAAAGCGGGTCATGAGTGTTGTGAGGGCTGCCATGGATTTCGGCTTTTCCTGTCCTAGGTGCCGGGCAGGCCACTCGTTATGTCTGAAGGCTGCAAGGGCCTCTGCGTCTGGACAGTCGACTATTTGATTTTTCTTTGTTAGGAACCGTGTCCAGAATTGTCTGGCCGATTCCTCTGGCTGCTGAATTATGTGGCTTAGGTCATCGGCGTCTGTTGGTTGCACATAGGTGCCCTGGAAATTGTCGAGGAATGCGGCTTCCAGGTCCTCCCAACAACCAATTGACTCTGCTGGCAAGCTGTTAAGCCAATGCCGAGCTGGTCCTTTAAGCTTGAGTGGGAGGTATTTGATGGCGTGTAGATCATCACCGCGGGCCATGTGGATATGAAGGAGATAATCCTCGATCCATACCGCAGGATCTGTTGTGCCATTGTAGGATTCGATGTTTACGGGTTTGAAACCCTCGGGGATTTGATGATCCATTACTTCATCTGTGAAGCATAGTCGGTGTGTGGCGCCTCTGTACGGGGCTATATCACGACGTAGCTCAAATGAGCTTTGCCTACTATGTTCGGCCCGGCCGGATTTGCCATATCCAGCATGACGGTTATCGTCACGTGTCGTGGGGCGCCCATGCAATCCGTAGATCGATCTTGTTTGCCTTGCCTTGTCCTCCAATATATCTCACAGGTCTAGCGCATTTCCCCGTGCCTTGGTATTTTTTGAGCGACGCCGGGGTGCGTCTTGAGTGGAGGGCCGAGAGGTCTCTCTGTCGCGGCCACGAGGTGGCCGGTCGGTCGCGTCATGTGCTGGTGATGTAGGTTTAGGTGCTTCCTCCTCTAATCGGGGTAGCAGCCTGCGCTTTGGGTAGCTCTTGGAGGGGCGTTCGAGTCCGTACTCTTCGGCCGCAAGGACTTCAGTCCATCTGTCGGCTAGCGAGTCTTGGTCAGCTCTAAGCTATTGCTGTTTTTTCTTGAGGCTGCTCGCCATGGCCATAAGCCTGCGTTTGAAATGCTCTTGTTCGACGGGATCCTTAGGCATGAAAAATTCATCGTCGTCGAGGCTTGCCTCGTCTTCGGAGGGAGGCATGTAATTATCGTCCTCTACCTCTTTGTCTGTCGCTCTCTCATGAGGGCTGGCTTCTCCATCCTCCTGTGCTGAATTCTGCTGGAGGGGGTTGTCTTCGGCACTGTCCGGGGTGTTATTATCTCCCGTGCCAGAATCGCCGTTTTTGCTTTGGCGGGATTTAGAGCGGCGCCGCTGACGCCGGCGCTTAGGCTGCTTCTTGGAGGGGTCATCCTCCTTTGTTCCATCGCCGTTCCCTTCTTTTGGGGTGTCCACCATGTATATGTCATACGACGAGGTGGCCTTCCAGTGCCCTATAGGCGCTGGTTCTTGGTCGTTTCCTGCATCGGCGTCCATACCGTTGATGTCTTCGGAGTCGAAGTCGAGCATGTCGGTTAAATCATCGACAGTGGCTACGAAGTGGGTGGTGGGTAGGCTTTGAATTTCTTCGTCGTCCGCATCCCAACCTTGCTGACCATAGTCCGGCCAGGGCACTCCTGATAAAGAGAGAGACTTTAGTGAATTCAGAATGTCACCGAAAGGCGAGTGCTGAAAGATGTCCGCGGCGGTGAACTCCATGATCGGCGCCCAATCGGATTCGATTGGCAGGGGCGCGGAGGGTTCGGAGTCCGGAGAGGAGTCCGACACCTTGGAGTCACGAGCTTCGCAGAGGACACGGCTGGTGTTCGGCTCGATTGCCGTAGAGATTGGAGCCCTCGAGGCGGTGTCCAGCCACCCGTCCTCGATCGGCGCAGTCGGCTCCGAGCTAAGGGTCGGAGCGGACATGGGTGCGGCCTCCAGGGCACTGTTCAGCGGCAGAGCTAGATCATGCTCATCGTAACACCGCGGCACGCTCGGCTGTGGCTTGAACCCGTCGAAGATCAAGTCTCCGCGGACGTCAGCCGTGTAGTTCAAACTTCCAAATCTGACCTGATGGCCAGGGGCGTAGCTTTCGATCTGCTCCAGATGGCCAAGCGAATTGGCCCGCAGTGCAAAGCCGCCGAATACGAAGATCTGTCCGGGGAGAAAAGTCTCACCCTGGACTGCATCGTTGTTGATGATCGGAGGAGCCATCGGGCCTAAAGATGACGACACAGAGGAACTCTCAATGAAGGCACCAATGTTGGTGTCAAAACTAGCAGATCTCGGGTAGGGGGTCCCGAACTGTGCGTCTAGGCGGATGGTAACAGGAGACAAGGGGCACGATGTTTTTACCCAGGTTCGGTCCCTCTCGATGGAGGTAAAACCCTACTCCTGCTTGATTAATATTGATGATATGGGTAGTACAAGAGTAGATCTACCACGAGATCAGAGAGGCTAAACCCTAGAAGCTAGCCTATGGTATGATTGTTGTTCGTCCTACGGACTAAAACCCTCTGGTTTATGTAGACACCGGAGAGGGCTAGGGTTACACAGAGTCGGTTACAATGGGAGGAGATCTACATATCCGTATCACCAAGCTTGCCTTCCACGCCAAGGAAAGTCCCATCCGGACACGGGACAAAGTCTTTAGTCTTGTATCTTCACGGTCCAGGAGTCCGGCCAAAGGTTATAGTCTGGCCATCCGGACACCCCCTAATCCAGGACTCCCTCAGCCGGCTTATGCCAAGTTCATGGCACGGCCGTGCTATGTTTACCTGCAGCTTAAGATTCCGAGTCACAAGGGTACCATTACTATGCATGGAAGTCGAAAGGTAGCCCTGGAATGTGAGGAGGGTGACGCGGCTTATGCTGAGTCTGTTTGCGCAGCGGAGGAACTGAAGTTTTACCAAAACAATGTTGACCCGGCAGACATGACCTCTCTAAAGAAGCCAACCACCGAGCATGCCCCGGCAATGAAGTTTAAGTCGGCTGCTGAAACTAAGCTTGCGGATTCCAATCCGGGTGATTCATCAAAGCAGTTCAGCATTAGTGCCAATTTGGATCTTAAATAGGAAAGCGCGCTCATCGAGTTCATCCGTGAGAACCGGGACATCTTTGCATGGAAACCTTCTGACATGCCAGGTGTACCGAGAGAACACGCTGAGCACACTCTCAATATTGATCCAAAGTATAAGCCGGTCAGGCAGTTTCTTCGACGGTTCAACGAAGAGACGCGGAAAGCTATTGGAGAGGAAGTCGCCCGGCTCTTAGCAGCTAGGTTTATTGTTGAAGTTTTTCACCCAGAGTGGTTGGCTAACCTGGTGCTCGTGCTCAAGAAGAACCGCACCTGGCGGATGTGTGTGGATTACACGGACTTAAATAAGGCTTGTTCGGCTGATCCCTTTGTTCTCCCCCTTATTGACCAAATCATTGATGCTACGGCGGGTTGTGAGCGTTTAAGCTTTTTGGATGCTTACTCTAGTTATCATCAGACCAAGATGGCAGTTAAGGACCAGGAGAAGACGGCTTTCATCACTCCGTTTGGAGCCTTCTGTTATGTATCTATGCCGTTTGGGCTCAAGAGTGCTCAGGCGACTTATCAGCGATGTGTACAGAACTGTCTCCACGGTCAAATTGGGCGCAATGTTCATGCTTATGTGGATGATATCATGGTGAAGTCCAGAGAGAAGGAAACCTTGATATCTGACCTGAAGGAGACCTTTGATAATCGCCGGGTTTATAAAATGATGCTTAACCCAGAAAAGTGTGTATTTGGTGTACCTGCAGGCAAGCTTTTGGGTTTCTTGGTTTCAAACAGAGGCATTGAAGCTAATCCGGAGAATATCAAGGCAATTACCTCTCTGGCTAAACCTGCGTGCATCAATGATGTTCAGCGACTGGCGGGTCGTGTTGCTGCTTTAAGCCGGTTCATAAGCCGGTTAGGTGAGAAGGCCCTACCGCTGTATCAGATGATGAAGAAAACCGACACCTTTGTCTGGAGTGATGCTGCTAACACTGCCTTTGAAGATTTAAAGAGACAGTTGTCTGAGCCACCGGTCGGCTCCCATTGATAAAGAGCTGCTGCTGTTATATGTGGATGCTAACTCACGAGCCGTCAGCGTGGCCATCGTGGTGGAGCGTAAGGAGGCAGGCAAGGAGCATCCAGTTCAACGGCCGGTTTACTACGTCAGCGAGGTGCTCATTGAGTCTAAACAAAGATACCCACATCGGCAGAAACTTGTTTATGGCGTGTTCATGGCAAACCGGAAGCTGAAGCAGTACTTCCAAAGTCATCCTATAACGGTGGTAAGTTCCGCCCCTTTGGAAGACATAATTCAGAACAGGGAGGCCACAGGATGAATCGCCAAGTGGGCTATTGAGCTTGGGCCCTATGGTTTGAAGTATATGCCCCGTACTGCTATTAAATCTCAAGCCTTGGTGGACTTTATCAATGATTGGACAGAGTTGCAGGCACCTGAGGAGAAGCCAGATAACACATATTGGACTATCCACTTTGATGGGTCCAAGCAGTTAGAAGGCTCAGGGGCTGGAGTTGTTTTAACATCCCCTCGAGGTGACAAATTTCGTTATGTGCTCCGGCTTATGTTCCCCTGTACAAACAATGCAGCTGAGTACGAGGCCTTGCTCCATGGTCTCCGGATTGCCAAAGAGATGAATTTGAGCCGGGTAAGGTGCTTGGGCAACTCAGATCTCGTGGCTCAACAGGTGTCAGGCAAGTGGGACTCCAATGATCCCCTTATGGCGGCTTACCGTCGTGAAGTAGATGTTGTGGCTGGACACTTCAAAGGTTACCAGGTAGAGCACATTGATCGAAGGAAGAATGAGGCGGCTGATGCATTAAGCCGGTTGGAATCTCAGCGTAAGCCGGTGCCGCCTAATACCTTTCTCGACGTTTTGCATAATCCTTCTGTCAAGGTACCTACAGAGGAAGAACTAGCAGTGCCAGACCTGGAGGCACAGCTGGTGGCTGCCCTTCACGTCATCCCGGATTGGACAATGCCATATTTGTCATACATGACCCGAGGAGAGTTGCCTGAGGATGAGACCTTGGCGAGACAAATTGTCAGGCGGTCCAAATCTATGACGATTGTCAATGGCGAGTTACATCACCTCAGTGTCATGGGGGCTTTCCAACATTGTGTATCGCCTGCGGAGGGTCAAGAGATACTTCGTGAGATCCATGAAGGGGATTGTGGTCATCATGCCGGCTCACAATCTCTTGTGGCAAAGGCTTTCCGTCATGGTTTCTATTGGCCGACGACTCATGCTGATGCAGAGGATCTAGTCAGCAAATGTGACGGATGTCAAAAATTCTCACGATGAGCTCGTGTGCCGGCTCAAGAGTTGAGAATGATTCCAATTACTTGGTCGTTCGCAGTCTGGGGGCTTGACATGGTTGGACCTTTCAAGAGGTCTAAAGATAAAAAGACGCACCTCCTGGTGGCGGTGGGTAAATTTACAAAGTGGGTTGAGGCAGAGCCGGTCAGTAAGTGTGATGCATCCACAGCAGTTCAGTTCATCAAAAAGGTGATCTTTCATTCTGGTTTTCCACACAGCATCATAACTGATAATGGCACTAATCTCTCCAAGGGTGCCATGGAAGAGTTCTGTCAACGAGAACATATCCGGCTTGATGTTTCGGCTGTTGCTCATCCTCAATCTAATGGTCAAGCAGAAAGAGCTAATTAGGAGATCCTGAAGGGTATCAAACCACGGCTCTTGGTCCCCTTACAGTGGACTCCGGGTTGTTGGGTGGAGGAGTTACCTTCTGTATTGTGGAGCATCAACACTACGCCTAACAGATCCACGGGTTACACACCCTTTTTCATGGTCTATGGAGCAGAGGCAGTCCTGCCAAGTGACATCCAGCATGACCCACCCCGCGTGGCGGCTGATACGTCTCCGTCGTATCTATAATTTTTGATTGTTCCCTGCCAATATTATTCAACTTTCATATACTTATGGCAACTTTTTATACTATTTTGGGACTAACATATTGATCCAGTGCCCAGTGCCAGTTCCTGTCTGTTGCATGTTTTTGGTTTCGCAGAGTATCCATATCAAACGGAGTCCAAATGGGATAAATACAGATGGAGCTTATTTTTGGAAAATATGGAAAATTTGGAAGGAAAATCAGCGCGAACCAGTGCCCGAGGTGGTCACGAGATAGGGGGGCGCGCCTGCCCCCTGGGCGCGCCCCCTACCCTCGTGAGCCACCCGTAAGGCGGTTGACGCTCTTCTTTTGCCGCAAGAAAGCTAATATTCGGAAAAAAATCACGATGAAGGTTTCAGGCCAATCGGAGTTACGGATCTCCATATATACGCGAAACGGTGAAACAGAGCCAGAACAGAACGCAGAAACAGAGAGATAGATCCAATCTCGGAGGGGCTCTCGCCCCTCCCAAGACATGGGAGCCAAGGACCAGAGGGGAAACCCTTCTCCCATCTAGGGAGGAGGTCAAGAAGAAGAAGAAGAAGGGGGCCTCTCTCCCCCTTGCTTTCGGTGGCGCCGGAGAACTGCCGGGGGCCATCATCATCACCGCGATCTTCACCAACACCACCGTCATCTTCACCAACATCTCTATCACCTTCCCCCATCTATATTCAGCGGTCCACTCTCCCGCAACCCGCTGTACCCTCTACTTGAACATGGTGCTTTATGCTTCATATTATTTTCCGATGATGTGTTGCCATCCTATGATGTCTGAGTAGATTTTCGTTGTCCTATCGGTGATTGATGAATTGCTATGATTGGTTTGAGTTGCATGTTTTATTATTGGTGCTGTCCTATTGTGCCCTCCGTGTCGTGCAAGCGTGAGGGATTCCCGCTGTAGGGTTTGCAATATGTTTATGATTTTCTTATGGTGGGTGGCGTGAGTGACAGAAGCACAGACCCGAGTAAGTAGGTTATTTGCGTATGGGATAAAAGGGACTTGATACTTTAATGCTATGGTTGAGTTTTACCTTAATGAATCTTTAGTAGTTGTAGATGCTTGCTAGAGTTCCAATCATAAGTGCATATGATCCAAGTAGAGAAAGTATGTTAGCTTATGCCTCTCCCTCAAATAGAATTGCAATAGTGATTACCGGTCTAGTAACGTATTCAGTTGCCTAGGGACAATTCCACAACTCCTACCACCACTTTTCCACACTCGCCGCATTTACTTTAATTGCGTCTTTATCTAAACAGCCCCTAGTTTTATTTTCGTGCTCTTTACTTTCTTGCAAGCTTATCCAAAATCACCTACAAAGTACTTCTAGTTTCATACTTGTTCTAGGTAAAGCGAACGTCAAGCGTGCGTAGAGTTGTATCGGTGGTCGATAGAACTTGAGGGAATATTTGTTCTACGTTTAGCTCCTCGTTGGGTTCGACACTCTTACTTATCGAAAACTGTTGCGATCCCCTACACTTGTGGGTTATCAAGACCTTTTTCTGGCGCCGTTGCCGGGGAGTCATAGCGTGGGGTGAATATTCTCGTGTGTGCTTGCTTGCTTTATCACTAAGTAATTTTTATTTGCTGTTCTTAGTTGTTCTTTATCTTTAGTTATGGATATGGAACACAAAATACCAAAAAAATTAGGTGTACTTGCAACTCACGAAGATGGGGTAACTCCTAAAACCCTCGATTCTCATCATGAGAAAATATTTTGTACTACTTTGATAATCCTGAGAAAACCCCATTCAACTTTATAATGGGAGTAACGTTGGATCAACGTGAATATTTAGGGATTATCGCTCGACACAAAAAGGGAAACTATTATGGGATCAAATTAATATGTTGTATTGGTATGCTAGGCAACCAGGCTTGGAATATGATTATACTTGTTGCTCTAGGACGGAGTCTCCACACCTTCCCTTTTCATGCGAATTTAATGATAATGAAACCTTGGCTTCTTATGCTAGAGGTATATATGATTACTCTGATGTGGAACAAATAGAAGAATTTTTTTGCTTTATGGGTGCTTATGAAATTGAAGCTATGTGTAAAGAGTTTGAGGATTTTGATGATGTTGTTTATAGATCTGAAAATTGAGCTATCCTCATATATTGCTATGAGAATTATAAATACAATTATGAAATTAATGCACTTATTAAGAAAGTCTCCGCTGTCCAAGAAGAGACTAATATTTTGCAGGAAGCTATGGAAGAAGAAATTGATGAAACTGTGAGCTCATTGGATGAAAAAGATGAGGAGGAGAGCGAAGAACAAAAGGAGGAAGAGCGGATTGATCACCCGTGCCCACCTTCTAATGAGAGGAACTCTTCAACTCATACATTGTTTAATTCCCCTTCGTGCTTACCGAAGGATGATTGTTATGATGATTACTATGATGATTGCTATGATGACTGTTATGATCCCTAGGATTCTTTTGAAATATCCCTTTTTGATGATGCTTGTTATGTTTGTGGCCAAGATGCCAATATGAATGATGCTTATGGAGATGAACTTGCTATAGTTCCTTATGTTAAACATGAAATTGTTGCTATTGCACCCACGCATGATAGTCCTATTATCTTTTTGAATTCTCCCGAATATACTATATCGGAGAAATTTGCACTTATTAAGGATTACATTGATGGGTTGCCTTTTACCGTTGCACATGATGATTTCGATGAATATAATATGCATGTGCTTGCTGCTCCTACTTGCAATTATTATGAGAGAGGAACTATATCTCCACCTCTCTATGTTTCCAACACGATAAAATTGCAAGAAACTATTTATACTATGCATTGGCCTTTACTATGTGTGCATGAATTGTTCTTTTATGACATGCTGATGCATGGAAGAGAGTTAGACTTCGTTGTTGCATGATATATGTTGCTTTTGTGATCACTACTAAATTACAAATCATTGCTAATTAAAATTGGCTTTGATATACCTTGGGATCCGGGTGGATTCACTACTTGAGCACTATATGCCTAGCTTAATGGCCTTAAAGAAAGCGCTGCCAGGGAGACAACCCGGAAGATTAAGAGAGTCATTTATTTCTGTTGAGTGCTTTTATATAGTTTAAAAACAACAAAAATAAAGAGGGGAACCCAAAACTTTTTCAAAAAGAAAAGCGAAAGTGAGAAAGACAAGCATTGTTGAAGTGGGAGAGCTCCTTGAACTTTGTTCATGCTCACGGCAACTTTGTGAATCTTGATTACAGAAAATTTTCAACAAAAATAATTATCCCTTTGTAACATTCGATTGTATTATAAAAATATTGTGCCAAGGTTTGCCTTTAGGATGTTTACGATGCTTGTTGGTTTGTACAGTGCAGGACAGAAACTTTGGCTGTAGTGCGTGATTTTTAATTTTTAGCTGGAACGTCAAATGGTTCTGATTATTTTTGAACTATCTTTATGTACAAATTGTTTATTTTTCCTAATTTTGGCAGAATTTTCCAAGTATCAGAAGTATGGTGAATGTTCAGATTTCTACAGACTGTTCCGTTTTAGATAGATTCTGTTTTTGATGCATAGTTTGCTTGTTTTGATGAATCTATCAAGTTATATCAGTGGATTAAGCCATGGAAAAGCTATATTACAGTAGACAAAATGCAAAAACAAAATATTAATTGGTTTGCTACAGTACTTAGAGTGGTGATTTGCTTTATTATACTAACGGATCTTACCGAGTTTTCTGTTGAAGTTTTGTGTGGATGTAGTGTCTAATCGAGGATGTCTCGATATGAGGAAAAGGAAGAGAGGCAAGAGCTCAAGCTTGGGGATGCCCGAGGCACCCCAAGTAAATATTCAAGGAGACTCAAGCATCTAAGCTTTGGGATGCTGGGGAGGCATCCCCTCTTTCTTCAACAAGTATCAGTATGTTCTCGGATTCGTTTCGTTCATGCATTATGTGCAAGTTTTGGAGCGTCCTTTGCATTTAGTTGTCATTTTTCTTTTTTGCACCATGCTGGTATGAGATAGTCCTTGGTTGATTTATAGAATGCTCTTTTCACTTCACTTATATCTTTTGAGTATGGCTTTATAGAATGCTTCTTGTGCTTCACTTATATCATTTGAAGTTTGGATTGCCTGTTTCTCTTTACATAGACAACCGCCATTTGTAGAATGCTCTTTTTCTTCACTTATATTTGTTAGAGCTTGGGCACATCTTTTGTAGAAAGAATTAAACTCTCTTGCTTCACTTATATCTATTTAGAGAGATGACAGGAACTGGTCATTCACATGGTTAGTCATAAAATCCTACATAAACTTGTAGATCGCAGAATATGATATGTTTGATTCCTTGCAATAGTTTTGCGATATAAAGATGGTGATATTAGAGTCGTGCTAGTTGAGTAATTGTGAAATTGAGAAATACTTGTGTTGAGGTTTGCAAGTCCCGTAGCATGCACGTATGGTGAATCGTTATGTAACGAAGTCGGAGCATGAGGTGTTTATTGATTGCCTTCCTTATGAGTGGCGATCGGGGACGAGCGATGGTCTTTTCCTACCAATCTATCCCCCTAGGAGCATGCACGTAGTACTTTGTTTCGACGACTAATAGATTTTTGCAATAAGTATGTGAGTTCTTTATGACTAATGTTGAGTCCATGGATTATACGCACTCTCACCCTTCCATCATTGCTAGCCTCTTCGGTACCGTGCATTGCCCTTTCTCACCTCGAGAGTTGGTGCAAACTTCGCCGGTGCATCCAAACCCCGTGATATGATACACTCTTTCACACATAAGCCTCATTATATCTTCCTCAAAACAGCCACCATACCTACCTATCATGGCATTTCCATAGCCATTCCGAGATATATTGCCATTCAACTTCCATCATCATCATATACATGACTTGAGCATTCATTGTCATATTGCTTTGCATGATCGTAAGATATCTAGCGTGCTGTTTTCATGGCTTGTCCGTTTTTTCATGTCATTGCTACGCTAGATCATTGCACATCTCGGTACACCGCCGGAGGCATTCATATAGAGTCATATCTTTGTTCTAGATATCGAGTTGTAATATTGAGTTGTAAGTAAATAAAAGTGTGATGATCATCATTATTAGAGCATTGCCCCAGTGAGGAAAGGATGATGGAGACTATGATTCCCCCACAAGTCGGGATGAGACTCCGGACTTTATGAAAAATAAAAGAGGCCAAAGAAGCCCAAATAAAAAAAGAGGCCAAAGAAGCCCACCAAAAAATAAAAAAAAATAAAAAAACAAAAAAATGAGAGAAAAAGAGAGAAGGGGCAATGTTACTATCCTTTTACCACACTTGTGCTTCAAAGTAGCACCATGTTCTTCATATAGAGAGTCTCTTGAGTTATCACTTTCATATACTAGTGGGAATTTCATTATAGAACTTGGCTTGTATATTCCAACGATGGGCTTCCTCAAATGCCCTAGGTCTTCATGAGAAAGCAAGTTGGATGCACACCCACTTAGTTTCAGTTTGAGCTTTCATACACTTATAGCTCTAGTGCATCTGTTGCATGGCAATCCCTACTCCTCACATTGACATCAATTAATGGGCATCTCCATAGCCCATTAATTAGCCGCGTCGATGTGAGACTTTTTTTTGTCTTCTCCACATAACCCCCATCATCATATTCTATTCCACCTATAGTGCTATGTCCATGGCTCACGCTCATGTATTGCGTGAAAGTTGAAAAGGTTTGAGAACTTCAAAAGTATGAAACAATTGCTTGGCTTGTCATCGGGGTTGTGCATGATGTGAATGCTTTGTGTGGTGAAGATGGAGCATAGTCAGACTATATGATTTTGTAGGGATGAGCTTTCTTTGGCTATGTTATTTCAATAAGACATAATTGCTTGGTTGGTATGCTTGAAGTATTATTGTTTTTATGTCAAAGGATAGACTATTGCTTTGAATCACTCGTGTCTTAATATTCATGCCTTGATTAGACATATGATCAAGATTACGCTAGGTACCATTCCACATCAAAAATTATCTTTTTTTTATCATTTACCTACTCGAAGACGAGCAGGAATTAAGCTTCGGGATGCTGATACGTCTCCGTCGTATCTATAATTTTTTATTGTTCCATGCCTATATTATTCAACTTTCATATACTTTTGGCAACTTTTTATACTATTTTTGGGACTAACATATTGATCCAGTGCCCAGTGCCAGTTCCTGCCTGTTGCATGTTTTGGTTTCGCAGAGTATCCATGTCAAACGGAGTCCAAACGGGATAAAAACGGACGGAGGTTATTTTTGGAAAATATGGAAAATTTGGAAGGGAAATCAACGCGAACCAGTGCCCGAGGTGGTCACGAGACAGGGGGGCGCGCCTGCCCCCCCTGGGCGCGCCCCCTACCCTTGTGAGCCACCCATAAGGCAGTTGACGCTCTTCTTTTGCCGCAAGAAAGCTAATATTCGGAAAAAAATCACGGCGAAGGTTTCAGGCCAATCGGAGTTACGGATCTGCATATATACGTGAAACGGTGAAACATAGCCAGAACAGAACGCAGAAACAGAGAGATAGATCAAATCTCGGAGGGGCTCTCGCCCCTCCCAAGCCATGGGAGCCGAGGACCAGAGGGGAAACCCTTCTCCCATCTAGGGGGGAGGTCAAGGAAGAAGAAGAAGAAGGGGGCCTCTCTCCCCCTTGCTTCCGGTGGCGCCGGAGCGCTGCCGGGGGCCATCATCATCACCGCGATCTTCACCAACACCACCGTCATCTTCGCCAACATCTCTATCACCTTCCCCCATCTATATTCAGCGGCCCACTCTCCCGCAACCCGCTGTACCCTATACTTGAACATGGTGCTTTATGCTTCATATTATTTTCCGATGATGCGTTGCTATCCTATGATGTCTGAGTAGATTTTCGTTGTCCTATCGGTGATTGATGAATTGCTATGATTGGTTTGAGTTGCATGTTTTATTATCGGTGCTGTCCTATTGTGCCCTCCGTGTCGCGCAAGCGTGAGGGATTCCCGCTGTAGGGTTTGCAATATGTTTATGATTTGCTTATGGTGGGTTGCGTGAGTGACAGAAGCACAGACCCGGGTAAGTAGGTTATTTGCATATGGGATAAAGGGGACTTGATACATTAATGCTATGGTTGGGTTTTACCTTAATGAATCTTTAGTAGTTGCGGATGCTTGCTAGAGTTCCAATCATAAGTGCATATGATCCAAGTAGAGAAAGTATGTTAGCTTATGCCTCTCCCTCAAATAGAATTGCAATATTGATTACCAGTCTAGTAACGTAGTCAGTTGCCTAGGGACAATTCCACAACTCCTACCACCACTTTTCCACACTCGCCGCATTTACTTTAATTGCGTCTTTATCTAAACAGCCCCTAGTTTTATTTTCGTGCTCTTTACTTTCTTGCAAGCTTATCCAAAAACACCTACAAAGTACTTCTAGTTTCATACTTGTTCTAGGTAAAGCGAACATCAAGCGTGCGTAGAGTTGTATCGGTGGTCGATAGAACTTGAGGGAATATTTGTTCTACCTTTAGCTCCTCGTTGGGTTCGACACTCTTACTTATCGAAAACTGTTGCGATCCCCTATACTTGTGGGTTATCAAGAGCGGCTTATGTGGAGGCTGATAACGAAAAAGCTCGTCAGGATGCACTTGACTTGTTGGATGAGGAGCGAGACTTGGCAATAGCCCGCTCAGCGATTTACCAGCAAGACCTTCGTCGTTATCACAGCCGCCGGGTTAGAAGCAGAACCTTTCAGGAAGGCGACTTAGTGCTCCGGCTCATCCAGGATCAGTCTGATATGCACAAGCTATCCCCTCCTTGGGAAGGACCCTTTGTGGTCCACAAGAACCTGAACAACGGGTCATACTATCTCATCGATATTCGAGAGCACAAAGACTCACGTAAGTCCGAAGAGGAGACCCGCCGGCCCTGGAATATAGCTCATCTTCGGCCTTACTATACCTGAGCCACCGGCTCTCAAGATGTATATATTTTGACGATGTATATATATTATATAAAGCAATAAAGCAGGACCTCTGTCCTTTTTTACCCTCAAAAATCTAGATGTCCTTTTTATCAGATGGTGGAAACAACCAACAGGGAGCGGATTACATCTGAATCCGGCTTTCCCTTTGGTCCGTCTTACGATCATATCTGAATCTAGCCATGATCACTTGGGGCTTCCTGTTCAAACATAGGTCGTATTCGAACCAAAGAGAACATAGCTGTCGATACCCACTTGATTGGCATACTACCAAACCCACTTGGGAGCTTCCTGATCATATTTGAATCATAGCTTAATCCCTTTTGGTCTGACGTGGATCGTATTCGAATCATCGTCATTAAACAACTTTTATGGTCACTTGGGGGCTTCCTGTTCAAACATAGGTCCTATTCGAACCAAAGAGAACATAGCTGTCGATACCCATTTGATTGGCATCGCCAAAGCCACTGGGGGCTATATGATCGTATCCGAATCTTAGCTTAACCCCTTTGGAACGGTTCGTTGATCGTATTCGAATCAGAATCCTTTATATTATCTATCATATTTTATAAGCATAGTTATTTGATTATCTCGAGACCTTCTTGAAAACACTATGAGATGGTTGTTTGTTCTTCCGGCTTAATATTAATCACCCCAGGTTATTAAGTGCCAGGTGAACATTATATGTTCCAACCTTCAGGAGTTGGACTTACCCGCATGATGTAGGTCATATAAGCAAGTGAGATCATCAAAGGGATCGCAGGTATATTATTGTGATTATGTTTAACAAATATAATCCTAACCTGGCCTTTATATGATGTTTTGGTTCATACTCTGGGTTATCAATACCTTATGTGACCCCTGATGCGATAAACCGCCAAGGGAATTCTTGCTTGTGTTATATGCAGGATAAGGCAAGCAAATTTGATGTCAAGGAGATAAAGGATCAATATAAGCTGGAAGTATATAGCGATGGCGGCTTACGAAAGTATTAAGCGCCATAAACATGCGCGAAGGCATGACAAAATTGGAAGGTTTTTTCTGCCCTATTACAAGACTCCCCGAGTCTGAATAATGAAGCATTGTTTTGCAAATTCATAAACGGCTGGCGGTTCACTCCTTTGGTGGGCTTGAAGGCTCCGAGTTATCCTTCTCCGCGTCTCCGTAGGCTGTTTTGTCCTGGAAAGTTGAGGAGGCCCAGTCAATGCCGCTCAAAGCTTCAAACTCGGCTTCATCATCTATTAAACCGGCTGGGTCCACTTCAGGGGCAAAGGTATGCTTACGAGTTGGAGGGATCAGGCTGACTTCATCCTAGGAAGGTGTTGGGATTCTCCGGTTCTCGCTGTCATAGCCCGGCTGATATTTGGTAAGATCAGTATCGTTCCCAATGAGAGTAGCCACAGGGCGTATGTCTTTGACACAGGCGGTGAAATCCTGGTCGTCAAATTCGGTTCCATCTTCTTTCAGACTCGGGTATCCAAGAGCGAGGTCGGCCGGGTCTAGTTCTAGAAGCCATGCTTTCGCCCGGCTCAACGCGGCTATAGCCCCGGCTCTTGCGGACGCCAGCCTTAGCTCTTGGACCCGTTGAGGTAGTGAAGCAAGCCGTTTCAGCACGTCTTGCAGGAGGTGAGGAATGTCATTTTATAAAGCTACAACGGCCAAAGCACATTGTGACCCGGTGTAGAGCTGTTCTACAAGAGTATAGACTGCCTTCATCTTGATCAGCGTGGTCTGCTTGAGGTTTGTGCTCCTAGGGCCTGCATTATTAAACATAAGGTGAGCCGAAGCTGACATTTGAAGTAATCATTGAAAGGAGGTTTGCAAGGTTTAAAGTCTATATGAGTAACTTACCAAAGATTGCTGAGACCATTTGAGATATCTGGCGTTTTAAGCCGGACAGCTCCGTCGTTGCTTCTGCAAGTAATGCCTCTGCCGTCTCAGCGCGGGTCACCAGTGAAGCCTTTTCATCAGCCTAGATTTTCTTCTCTGCCTCAAAATTCTTCTTCAGCTTCTCTTGTTCAGAGACACTGAATTCAAATTTGGAGTTGGCCTTTTGAATTTCAAGTTCTTGAGCGGACAGGCGGCTCTTCAGGTCATCCATCTCCGACTCAAATTGACTTATGGTAGCCTGCATTAATGCCGGGTTATAATCAGAATCATGGTAAAATAACATTAAGTCCCAAGAACTTTGCAAGCAAAGATACTTGACACTTGGGGGCTAATGTGTGCTGAAGAATTTTCACTTACAATGCCGGCTCATGGAAATTAAGTCTCAAGAACTTTGCAAGCAAAGATGCTTGACACTTGGGGGCTAATGTGTATTGCAAGTTTAAAGTATCATGTCACAACCGGGTTAAATATCTTTTTTCAAAAACCAGATAAATCAGTGTTAAGCAATTTTCTAAGTCTACAGCATATTTATTCATAAGCAATAGACTTGGGGGCTGATACAGTAAGTATGATTCGGAAAAGTAGCATAAGTCATACCTCAGATTTTTGCTGTATTTGCTTCACCATGCCAATTTCCAGGTCACGGCTGCTATGTACTTGATTGAGATAGCCAAAGACTATATCTCCAATACTTAAATGGGTATAGTCAGCAATATCTAGCTTGGCCTTTCGGCGTTCCAGAAGTTCCTCCGTAGCAGAGCACTTGGCAAGGACAGTAGGTCGCCCTGGCTCAATAAAGTGAGTCTTCGGAATCTCAATGTCCGGATCAATTGTCTTGACCGGGCTAGGAGCTTCCGGGTTATCAGAGCTGTTGAGAGTGTCTTCGGTGGGTGGATCAGAGGTTGGTGCTGGAATGTCATGGGTCGGTTCAGGCAGCGGCTGATGGGTAGAACTATCAGGAGCAGTCATGCCAAGCTCCGGTTCAGTCACGACCGGGTCTCGGGACGGCTTACTCTTTTTTGCCCTCTTACTGGGTTTCACTTGCATGCTGTGGACAAAAGCAGAAGGATGAGTACAAAAGCATGGGTAAGGTAAAGAACATAAGGTAAACAAAAATAAGTTACTCGGGGGCAGTTTTGAAAGCCGGCATGTTAGATTGCATAGACTCGCCGGAGGAAGGAGAGGTGTCCTGATAATTGGAGTTAGATGAATTGAGAGGTTGGCGAAATAAACCCGCCAAAGGAAAACGACAACGTAAATCGAAGATAACCTCAGTCCGACGCTTCCTGGTTACGTAAGGTAAACCGGAGGAAAGCTCTACATCCTTGCTGTTCTAGGTCTGCCTCCGGCTTTCAAACTGTTATTGCTTCAAAAGAAATTGAGGATCTTGATAAGCTAGAGGATGTGAAAATCTTACTTTCTGGGTCACCCTTCAGATTTTTTGCTTTGGTAAAGGCTCTGAGTCGGAGGAGATTATAGTTACCTCTTCGTCCACTGCTTGGCTGTTCCCCGTATCCTCCTAAAAAGATAGAATGGCAATAAAATAATGACAAAAGAGTCAGGAGAGTTAAGGATTACCTCTTCTTCATCATCAGAAGTGTCATCCAATTTGAGTAAATCTGAATCGCTTGGTTTCTTCTTCCTTGAAGTTCCTGCTTTGGCGGCTTTCCTTTCAGCTCTTTTGGCCGCTCTAGCTTGTTTGGCTGCTTCATGGTTATATTTGACCTTCCAGAAGTTGTCATCGGCCTGTGAAAAATGATAAGGGGTTATGAGTAAAGGCAAGACGTAATATAGTAAAGAGTATTCATTGAGGTTGGTGACTCACAGCAGGGGCCGGGTTCTTCTTGCAGAAGGGAAGTAAGCCAAAGGTATTACTAATCACCGTGCCTTCTTTCAACAATGATCGGATCATGGCCTCTACCACATCTTCTAGTAAGTCGTCGGGGCTATGATGCAGCGGGTCATCCTTCTCGCCGGAGGAATTACACATTAAACCAGGGCGGCGGCTTAACGGAAGCACTCGCCAAGTAATCCAGACTCGGACCAGGTCAATGCCATCCAAGCCATTTCCCAAAAGAGCTTTGATTCTTCTAATGGTAGGAGCAAGTGGTAGACGTTCAACAGCAGTCAGTTTATCCGGTAGCGGGTGGTTGGATTCAAGGCGCAGGGCGCGGAAGCTGGGCAGAGGATTTTCCTCAGCCAGAGAAGTGTCCTGGCAGTAGAACCATGACTGATTCCAATCCTTCGGGTGACTCGGCAGTTCAGCATAAGGAAAGAGGCAGTCTCTCCGCTGCTGAATCAAGATGCCACCGAGTTCAACACTGGGCCCGTTGGCACGTTCATTCTGCCGGTTTAAATTGAATAGCTCTCTGAATAAAAGTATACTAGGCTCTTCTCCAAGTTACACCTCGCAGAAGACTTGAAAGTTGCAAATGTTTGATATGGAATTGGGCCTGATATCTTGAGGTATGAGGTCAAAGAAATGCAGAACATCCCTGAAGAATTTTGAACCGGGTGGAGCGAAGCCCCAATTCATGTGATTAGTAAACACGATTACCTCCCCCTCTTTGGGTTGAGGTTTCTCCTCTGATGGGTTAGGAGCGCGATAAGACATGACCTCCTTCGTCTTGGGCAGATGGCCGGATTTCACAAAATCAGACAAGATGCTCTCTGTAACAGTAGATTTGACCCAGTTGTAGGTCACGGGAGCTTTAGGAGCCTTGGGTGCCATTACGTAAATTGAAGCCTATGACAAAATAAGAGGTTCCGGTTCAAATTTAACCCGGAGGAAAACATTTTAAGTTTAAACAAAATGGCGGCTTAAGAAGGGGCCTAATGACATATGGCTGACTATATCTGGTTGCCTAAGCCGCTATGGGAATCAATAACAGTTAAAAGATATTTTAAGTTGCCAGGGCCTGGCAAGGCTGTCAATTAACGTTGTCTGCTTTAAACCGGCAATGAGGGTCGCTAGAGTTAAATGGGCTTAACAGAAACAAGTTTCGTAGTTGGTGGATATTATTTTGGATCAAACAGGTGCACAGAAAGGCAAAATTTCCTAGACCTAAAACTAGTACAGATAAGTTCATCAGTGCTGAACAGGGCCTCTGTGTGACGGAAAGGGATCAGTTTGCATTCAAAATGGGAGCGAAATAGCTACCGCATCAGTTTTATACCATCTAAAAGATCAAGAAACGGCGGTGGTGAGGTAATCTATGAAGGGTTCCTAACGAACAATGAAGAACACCAAAGAACTCGAAGGTCCTAATGCGGATCTGAGGAACAAGAAGGAGGAAACTTACAGATGCAGAGTTGCTGTGGAGGTCCGTCATGATTTTCTGGTCAAGTCAGGCTGATGCAGCGGCCTGAGTTGGTGAGGACGAGGAGATCTGCGATGACAGCAGCGGCGGAGCTCGAGCAGCAGAGAGAAAGAGCAAGAGGAAGAAGATGAATGACTGAGGAAGGTCTAGGTCAAGCTTATTTATAGGGAAGGGCCGACCGGGATGATGCGAGAAACGAGGAGACTAAACATCATTATCCAGCGGCCCCGACGCCTCGGTTTGCAAAGCGGTCAGTAAAAGCAAAGATCCGTTTGAAGATATGGCGGAGTAAAAAATGAATTTAAGTAAAGATGACGTCACGATGGGCTAACGCGGATCCGGAAGATGACGTCATGGCGGGTTAAACACCTTTGCACAGGCAGAAGGCTGAAGGTTTATTTTTTAAGGTATTTTAAGATTGACATGAATCGGTTCAAATCAATCTGGGGCCTAATGTTGGGGATATAACTATTTGTGTAAGCCGCCCAGGAGGGGCCGGGTTACGCAAAGAAGACTCATCAGAAAGAAGCCCAAGACCAAGCATGAAGATGGCGGTTCAATAAAAGGCCTAAAGCCCACCAGCGACTGGAGGTCCGTTGTAGTAAACCGCCACAATGGCATGACTTGTATTGTAAGGTAGATTTAACTAGTCACTGAGCCGGACACTGTTGATAAGCCGGCCGGGACTCTGTAAGCCGCAGGGCGCCAACCCGTGTATATAAGGGGGCAACCCGCTGGCGGCTAAGGGCAAGAAGCAACTCGTCGAGAATCGGGCATAGCATATCTCGCTCCCTGGTCATCTAAACATAAAGCAATACCAACCCAACTAGACGTAGGCCTTACCTTCATCGTAAGGGGCTGAACTAGTATAAACCTCACGTGTCTCTTGTCCCGATTAACCCCTTCAAGCTTCCTAGTTGCGATGGCTCCACGATTAAGTCCTTTCACTAGGACATCTGACATGACAATTCCACGACAGACGAGACAATTTTAACTTGGTAGAGTGATATTCGTTGCATCTTTCATATGGTGTCTAGCTTTCATTGCTTCTAATTTGTTGAAATGCCTTCTCCTTATTTTACACATCATAAGCTGTGAATATGCAATGTTGTGAATATGCAATGGCACTAATGACGAGAGACCTCTAACTTCGTAGTGTGATATTGTTTGCATCTTGCATTTGATTTATTTCTTGTACTGCTTCACATTTGTTTAAACGCCATTTATGATGAGACACTATTAACTTGGCAGAGCTATATTTGTAGCATCTTTCATATGGTGTCTACCTTCCATTGCATTGCTTCTAATTTAGTGAAATGTCTTCTGCTTAGTTTACACATCATAGTTCTGGTTATCTCTCCCGTCCTGTTTTTTGTACATATTACATCCTCCTATCATGTGGTTTTCTAACATCAAAGTTCAGTTCATTTGTATCACACATCAATTTGTTCAGGGAATGGGAAGCGGAAGAATCCTGCAGATTCTGCTAGTACTGATGGTGCAATAGAAGGTCAAAGTCCAGCGGAAAATTCTACAAACAAGGTATCCCGTGCTCCACTAGCTAAAGATCAGGCCAAACAGAAACAAATAGCTGCCACCAAACAAGAAGAGACAGCCATAGTTGTTGCAACACCTTCCACAGTACTACCAGCTGCACGAGTTACTCGTGCGTCAACTAAGCTAGCAGCATGTTCCCAAGCTCCCTTACCACTTGGCACTACTTCCCAAGCTCCCTTACCACCTGGCACTACTTCCCAAGCACTCTTGACACAAGACGAGTTGGCAAGATCAGATGAACCTTGTGAGCTTCAACAGCAAGAAGGTAGTTGCTGGAGTCAAGTTACAGTTGCATGCTTCTTTATATGTAGTCTCATAGTTTGATGTACACTAACACGCCCTATGTTTGTTGTTGGACTAGCACCTAGGCGCAAGAGGAAACAAACATCAGGGATAATGCTCGATAGGTTAACTAAATCTAGAGGAGGAAGAATGGAGATCCGTTTTGGGGCAGGTTTTAAAAGGCCACGTGATGCTACAGAGTCAGCCAAATTAGTATCAGAGGCAGCGGTTGCCGTTAGGTGTCATGTACGTATCCTCCCAACATGGATTCAGTACAGGAATGACAAAGACGAAACCCAGTTCAACACCTTCCTCGACCATTTATCTGTAAGTATGGTTATGTATGGAAATTAGTAATATCGTCTTGCTTTGTCCCATACTTTCTAGGTTGCTGATAATGAGACTCCCATAATTTTCAATAGAAGAGGTTCAAGTTGGATAGCCAAGATGATGCAACCAGACAAGCATGCACCCATGTTTTCAAGTCTGCTCTACGATAGTATCGGTATAACTTGAGGTAAACTCACTTTGAAGGCAAGGCTAACAGTGAACTTGCCCAAACATCTCCAGTGGAAAATATATCAGATGAAGACTGGAGAGGCCTCGTGAAACACTGGTCTGATCCGAATCATTAGGTACATTATATATATGTGTGATCAGATCACATGTTGAAGTCCTATTTATGCATGTGCTGCACAAATCTATCTTCTTGTAGGTGAACTGTTCAAAGAACAAGGGCAACCGTACGAAATGAAATTCCAACAGATGACTGGATCTCGTAGCTATATTGCACAATGCGAGGCTCTTGTAATTAGCTGTTGTTTCACTCTTTTCGCTATACCATATTATCATATCTATATTGACTTGTTCCAAATGCAGAGGAAAGCCTGCAAGGACCAAAAAGTACCTGAACCAAATGCTGTGGAAATCTTCCAGGACTGTCACACCAACAAGAAGAAGGGGATGACTACACCAGTCAAAGCCGCTATTGTAAGCCCTTAATCCTCATGCCTTTTAACTACTACTTACTCTGACTTGTTCCTTGAACTGCATGGTTTGCATCCAATGTCTATTACTCTTTTCAATTTTATACACAATTGTCTTAGAGTATCATTGCACCTTACAAGGTTTAAAAGAGAGGAGTGATGTTCCTTTGATCTTGACCTGTAATCTAGTTCCGTGCCGGCCTTGCCCACACAATGCTACAATTGCTTGTTTGTCTGTTCTTAGTTGTTTTGTGACATGAATGATGTCATACTATGCTTACCGTATTATAAACTTCGCCTCTTTATCCTTAGCCCTCAATACAATGTGAAGAAATAGACAATACATTAGCGATGGTACATGGTCATATGTTTGGAACCTGATTTTATTATGTACTTTGCAATAAAATACAATAAATATTTTACATTGGTTCACTAGAATAAGTTCTGTATATAGACCAAAGCTATTTGGTCTGATTTTGCTGCCTCCTTAATATCTTCTATTTTGGTACTACTAATGTAAAAACTCAACTTTTTAGCAAGCTATGGAAAAAATGGTGGAACCGGCACCTTCTAAAGGTGGCGAGGCAACTATAACCGCAATGTCAGCTCTTGCTGCAGTGGGTCAGTACTTGTCCACTAACAGTGCCAAAAGCACATTCCTGCATAATACTGGGTTGGTTGTTCAGGCAATCTCGTCCAAACTGCCTCATGATCAAGTTATGCAAGTTCAAAACAATGTTATATCTGCGCTCCAGACACAAGTCCATTCCCTAACAAAGACCCTTTGTGAAACAAGGAGAGACATTGTTCGATGTCGTCAAGATATGCATGGTTTTGAAACTAGACTATCAGACATTTGCTATGTTGTTCAGGAGCCTAGGAGAAATGAAGGCGAAGGTTATGGTGCTCCATCGGACAATACAGCATGAAAATGTAACAGTCAGGTCAAATGAACTGAGCTTCTGAACTTCTGGTGGTGCATTTATCTGCTAGACTGTTAACTTTTATGCCAACCTTCCTTTTGTTTTATAGTTGTAATTTGTTTTAGTGCGATACAAAATTTGTTCTTAACAAGCAGCCACCGGCTGAAGTAAACAGCCTGCCATTTTTGTATACTGTAGGGTGTTCCCTATATTTGCACGGGTGGCGATCTTTGATGTCGAGTGGATGTAATCTGTGCAATCGCCTTAATAGCCTAGCGTTAGTTTCGGGCTTATTTATTTCCTAGTCTTCTTTTTCCGTCATTTGCTAGTGGCCGCAACAACCATGGGCCATATACGGACCGTGGTAACCTTGACCCTGCTACGGGCCGTAGGATCCATGGGTCTCCTACGGGCCGTCGATAAATGGGCCTCCAACAGGGTCGTAGAATCGGTGGGCCTCGGGCCGTCAGATAAATGGGTCTATATGGGCCGTAAACGGGAGTAATTGGTATCAGCCCAGCACGGTAACGGGCCGTTAACAGGCCGGAGGACAGCAAAGGCTTAATTTTGTCACAGGCATAATGGGTCGTTAATGGGCCGGAATGTAGGACGGGCTAGAAATGGCGCAACGGGTTAACAAGCCAGAAATGGGCCTACTCTTGCCACAGGCCAAATTTGGCCCATTAGGGGAATAAGTCAGTAACGGGCCGGAAAGGAGCCCAAGAACATATGGGCCATCAATAGGCCGAAAGCTAACACGGGCTCGAAACGGCCCATGTGAATCATGGGCCATTAACGGGTACAAAGAAATTTACTGTTCATTATGGGCTAGAGTCACCGTGGGCCTCTAAAGGGCCTAAAGATACGAAGGCCTCATATGGGCCGGAAGACGTCGTGGGCCATACATGGGCCGAAAGTGAAACGGGCTGGTGTTATATTCAATGGCCCACATGACGTTGTTGGGCCGATTTCCATTAGGCCCTAATGGGCCGTGAGTTACCGGGCCGTAAAATGGGCTATTTGCAAAGAGATCATTAACAGGCTTTTCATGGGCCAGCCCGCTAACTTTTGACCAAGTCAAACGGGCCGGCTTTGTAAGCTAAATGGGCCAGTGGTGGGCCGCCGCACGCGCCGACATATCATAGGCGCCTATCTGACCCACTGACGAGTTGACACATGTTTCATCCGGCCAATCAGAATTTTACACGTGGAAATTTCCCATTGGTCCGGGCTGTTAACGGTTTATCGGATCCAAAACCCGACCCGATAGCTTAACGAAGTTCCATTACGGTGGATGCCACGTGTCAGTCACCCTTGACGAAAGCACTTTTGTGATGCACGATTTATCGTCATGGGAGTGGACACTTCCATGATGATAATTTTGGTAATGCCATGGAACACTTCTACGACAGCACATGTATGACTATCTTGATTCTGTCATAAAATCGTCATGGATGTACATGCATGACAAAAAACGCGACCTACTGTGACAAACACGTATCATCACGGAAGTGTATTTTTTTTGTAGTGCAAGAAACCGAACAACTCGCATCCGGCTATGGAGTCTATCACTTGATCAATCCGAGGCAAAGCAAACGGATCTTTGGGGCAGGCCTTGTTGAGGTTGGTATAATCAATGTACATGCACCACTTTTTGTTCTTCTTCAGTATAAGGACTGGATTGGAAAGCCACTCTGGAATTAACACTTCCATAATGAAGCCTGCTGCTAGGAGCCGGGCCATCTCTTCACCAACAATTCTTCTCTTTTCTTCCGACAATCGGCGGAGGGGTTGCTTGACTGGTTTTGCATCTGCTCTGACATGTATCTTGTGCTTGAAAAAATCCGTCAGAACACCCGGCATGTCCTTGGGGGACCATGCGAAGATATCCCGATTCTCACGGAGGAAATCGACGAGCTCGCTTTCCTATTTGCTGTCAAGGTTGGTTCCTATGAGAACGAACCTATCCGGGTGGTCTGGGTCCAAGGGTATCTTCTTGGTTTCTTTGGCCGGCAGGAAGGAGCCCTGGGTCTCCGACTCCTCGGGGTCTGGTGACAGGTCTGGCTGCTTGCTGGCCATGGCCACAACCCGGTCGAGGAGCTTCTTCTCTGCAGCGATCACGAGGGACTCGGCCAGCCGACTGCTTGCTGCGGCATTGGCGGACGACTTCTTGTAGTCTCCGACTATGGTGATGATGCCCTTGCTTCCTGGCATCTTCATTTTGAGGTAGGCGTAATGAGGTACTGCCATGAACTTGCCCAGAGCAGGTCGGCCAAGCAATGCGTGATAAGGGCTCTCCAGGTCCACCACCTCAAACCAAATTGCTTTGCGGCGGAAGTGATCTTTTTCTCTGAAGAGGACATCTATCTTGATCTTGCCGATTGGTGGGCAGTAAAGGCCGGGCACAATACCATGGAAAATAGTCCGGCTGGGCTGGAGTTGCTTCGCCTTGATGTTCAACTTCTCCATGGTGTCGCGGAAAAGGATGTTGATGCTGCTGCCGCCATCTATCAGGACTTGGGAGACACAAGCAGCTCGCCTCTCAGTTGCAAAGGTGGCATCCAACACCAGGGCATAGGAACCCGGAGAAGGCATCACCTCCGGGTGGTCAGCTCGGCTCCAACTGATGGGCTTTTCAAAATAGTGCATGAACTCTGGGACCATCTAGGTGACTGCATTGACTTCTTGGTGCTGCTGGCACCGGCTGCGCCTGTCCTCAGCCTGGCTTGTGAAGACAACATACGCTCCATGCTCTTCGGGGAATTCATCCTGGATGGCTCTGACTGCTGGACGAGCCACCGACTGCTGAGGAGCCGGAGGCGGCTGGCCAGCAGGCGGAGGAGGCAGCAGCCCCTCGCCCTTGGAGATTCGGGTGAGCCAGTGGCACTTTCGGGTGGTGTGATTGGACGGCTTCGCGCCGCTATGAAACTTGCAGGGTGCATCAAGGGTTTGCTCATAGGAGAAGGCGGGCTGCCAGGCCGGCTTGTCGCCTTTCTCACGCTTGGGCATGGGCTGCCCCTCTGGCTGCTGATCTTCGACTGTGGCCACCTGTCGGCTGGTAGAAGCCGGCATCGGGCCCTTGCGCTTGTTGTTGTCTGCTGCTGGCGCGGACTCGTGTCGCCGGCCGGCATTCTGGGAGCCAGAGGGAGCACCTTCCGAGAGGCGTCCACCTTAAGCTTCGACTTCATAGAGGACTCGGTAGTGGCATACTTGTCTGCTATGATTAGCAGCTCGTCAAGTGTGGCCGGCTCGTCGCAGAGGAGTCGGTACTTGAGTAGGGTTCCTTCTCTGCACCCAGCGGTGAAGTACTCTATGGCTTGCACCTCGTGCACCCCTTCGCAGGAGTTGCGGAGTTCGGCCCACGGCGTCAGGTAGTAGCGGGTGGACTCGGTGGGGCCTTGGACGCACAAAGAGAGCTGGCGAGGCTTGGTCGGTCGCTTGTAAGTGCTGGTGAAGTTGTGGTTGAAGACTTCGGTGAAATCTACCCAACTGTTGATGCTGTAGGGCTTGAGGCTATTCAGCCAAGTACGCGTTGTGCCCTGAAGCTGAGGGGGATGTACTTCACGGCAAGACGCTTCTTGCCGTTTGCTATGTTGACCGCGGTGGAGTAGTTGACCAACCAGTCCTCCAGCTTCATGGAGCCATTGTACTTGGGCGTATCTCTTGGGAGCGAGAACCCTTTGGGAAAGGGCTCATCGCGGATGCGAGGGCCAAAACAAGGCAGACCAATCGCATCTTCTTCTTCTAGCGCCAAGGATCGCGCCAGGCGGTCGATCTGATGGCGGGCTTTGTTTTCTCCGACTCCTTCGCGATGGCCCAGCCGGCCGTTGAGCGTCGGGTGCTCAACAGGTGGTTGGGAGGCGTACCTCCCCCTGCGAGGAGGAGGAGGCGGCGGACAATCATCCCACCGCTCCATAGCTTGCGGGCGGCCATCTTGGTCGCGCTCAATGGTGAGGCGCGTCCGGCTGCGGCTGGCAGCTGGCTCATTGTCTCTTCGGTCGCGTGCGCCGCCTGCTGTTGGCGTCTGGAAGGTCGCGCCATGCTCTCGGTGGGGGGAGGATTCTCGACGCACGCGCCGGCTTCTTGCTGCATGGCAGCCGCGTCGATGAGCTGCAGGACGTGTTTCATCATGCAACATCGCTCGTCACCATACAGGTGTTCTAGCTCGTCCGCTACCGCATGGGCGGCACACAGGTCTCGATGGGCGTGGCATAGACTGGGCGGTCGGCCCCCAACATGCTGGCGATGGTCGCGCCGCGCTATTTGACAACACCCACGTGGCTAGGCCTGCCAGTAGCAGGCGTTCCACAGACGGCACGATCGACCTCGCGCTGATAGGACTCGGTGAGGCGTCTCCTAGTGACCAACTTCTTGCCACTCTCGATGAGCGTGACGCGGTGGGCTTCCAGCATCTCGGCGTCAGCGTCGCCTGCGATGGGGAAATAGCTTTTCATGGTCGCCCCTGATGTTTTCGGGGTACGTGGGTATGTATAGGAGGAAGAAGTACGTCGGTGGACGCCCAAGGGGCCCACGAGATAGGGGGGCGCGCCCAGTAGGGGGGGCTCCACCCTCGTGGCCGCCTCGGCAGCTTCTTGACTTGCACTCCAAGTCCTCTGGATCACGTTCGTTCCAAAAGTCACGCTCCCGAAGGTTTCATTCCGTTTGGACTGCGTTTGATATTCCTTTTCTTCGAAACACTGAGATAGGCAAAAAAAATAGCAATACGGGTTAGTCCCAAAAATGATATAAAAGTGTAAAGTAAAGCCCATAAACATTCAAAATAGGTAATATAATAGCATGGAACAACCAAAAATTATAGATACGTTGGAGACGTATCACAATGCACCTAGCCCCACGGTGGGCGCCAACTGTCGGGTGGTTGGTGCGACATATGCCAAAGGATAGCCAATCATAGTGGGAGCTTGTAAAACATCGCCGGTGCCTAGAAACGGGATAAGGCGTAGACATGTACGCCGACACATCTTACCCAGGTTTGGGGCTCTCCTAGGAGATAACACCCCTAATCTTGCTCTGCGGGGTCTCCGCATGATCACTAGATCAACAAGTAGCTACAAGCTTGCTCCTTAAGCTGTTCGGCTAGAGGAGGAAGAAAGGTAAGGCTAGCTCTACTCCTCTCTCTATGTGTGTGTGATCCCTAAGAACTCAACTCTTTGCATGGGTGCCTTGGGGGTTTATATAGGCCTACCCCCAAGGGGTACAGTGGTAATCCGGCTAGGTGCAGGTCCGGGCCGTCAGTGTATGTGGTCGTCGGCTTCTCCGCCGGCTACTAGGGCCCGCCGCCTGGTGGGTCCCACCGGGTGCCGGGCTATTGGCCAACAGGCAGGGCCCGCCACTTGTGGGTCATGTCGGCTGCCCATCACTGTAGACCTGCCTCCGATGACGAGCGCTTGGTCGGGGAGGGTGTGGCTACAGCACCGCCGCCTGGCAGGCGTTCACTGCACCCACACCCCATCTTATCTGGTTAATGGTGCGCAAACTTTAAGGGAAGGGGAGGGCCGCCTGCTGGGAGTCGGCCTCCCCCTATGCCGAATTTTCTGGGCTTGCCGCCTTCGGGCATCTCACAAACAGGTAGGACCCATTGCCCTTGGGTCATACCGACAGCCCGTCGTGGGAGCATGGCTTCCTCTGCCATGGATGATGTCATGGGTAACGTGGCAACAGTGCCGCACTGGGCTAGGGATAGACGCCCGATACGGGGCACTGTGGCCACGTTCAGCCCAGGATTCGGGGGTGGCAGGCTGTACTGTCACCACACCCCGTCTCGTCACCGTTATGTGGGTGCAAAGTTTGAGGGCGCACGAGTGGCCGTCTACTAGGAGTCGGCCGCCTTGGTGACTGCCTGTCAGGAGTCGGCCGCACAAGTGGCCGCCTACTTGGAGTCGGCCCGTGCCTGGGCATCTCTTTGGGCCTTGCCGCCTTCCTGCAGCCAGCCGTTTGGACCGGCCGGCCATAAGAAGGCGGTCCTTTGTCTTTGATGCTTGAGGGCCGTAGCCGGCCCCGATATATTGAAATACCAGGGGGAGCGGATTGGGCTACCCATGGTCATTTACTCCGACACATAGATTACCCCAATATCAGCGCGGGAATCCCCGTGTTGAATGCCAAGACACATATCAAGTGAATCAATATGATACCTCATTGTCACCTCAAATATTCATACCGCAAGACATACATCATGTGTTCTATTCTCTGAATATTCAATCCGACAAGACAAAACTTCAAAGGGTAAAGACCCAATTCATCACAACAAGAGAATAGAGGGGAGAAACATCACATGATCCGACTATATTAACAAAGTCCATGATATAGATCACGAGAGAGAGAGATCAAACACATAGCTACTGGTACAAACCCTCAGCCCCGAGGGTGGACTACTCCCTCCTCATCGTGGTGGCCGCTAGGATGATGAAGATGGCCACCAGAGATGATTTCCCCCTCCTGCAGGGTGCCAGAACAGGCTCCCGATTTGTTTTTGGTGGCTACAGAGGCTTGCTGTGGCGGAACTTCCGATCTAGGTTAACCGCGAAGGGTTTCGGAATATTTCTGAATTTATAGGGCGAAGAGGGGTGCAGGAGGCCATCGAGGTGGGCACAACCCACCTGGGCGCGCTAGGGGGCCCTGGCGCGCCCTCGTGGGTTGTGCCCCACCCCAGGTGCAGCTCAGGCCCATTGGGTCCCTCCTGGTCCAGAAAAAATCTCTATAAAGTTTCGTTGCGTTTGGACTCCCTTTGATATTGATTTTCTGCGATGTAAAAAACAAGCAAAAAACAGCAACTGGCACTGGGCACTAGGTCAATAGGTTAGTCCCAAAAAATGATATAAAATTGCCATAAAATGATTGTAAAACACCCAAGAATGATAAAATAACAGTATAAATACTTCATAAATTATAGATATGTTGGAGACGTATCACTGAGACAGGCCGTAGTAGCACACTACAAGGATACCCTGCATAAAGCAACACATATTCTACAATGTTTTAACTGTATGTTGCAAAATTCTGATAGATTTTTTTTAGAAAACCTCGCATGCTTTATTCATTGTCCATGACGTATATAGGTACAATATCAAGATCTTCGGGCTGGCCTAACCACACATGACGGCCAAAACCTAAAGACAAACCATAGTTAGTGAGGTTGTGAGCCTCAAAATTCGATCTCCTAAACTCATGAACTACTTTACATGATATGAAAGAATTTGCACCATGTATTATCTCATGCACTGTAGCTCCATACTCAGCCGCCGAGTTCTTGTGGACATCTTCTACCACCCTCTTACAATCTGATGCAATATGATTCTGTATGAGTCTCTGGTTATTCTTGAAAGCCAATTTGGGCCGGGCTATTACAAGAACGAGGCTTAAGAAAATTCTGTAGTTGTTTCTGCACCTGAGTTCATGGTCACGGTCTCATGGAGGTAAGCTTCTGTATGTTTGTTTGGCAGGCGAGCCAAGAAGTTACTTAAGCTTATGATTTCTGCCTTTTGTTCTTCATCCATTAGGGAGTGAATTGCAGAAAACCACCACATTGAAGCGTCGTGTTGCAGAAAAGACTCTTCTACGAATTTGTGCCAGAAAACACTGATTTTTGTCCTAATCATTTGCAGAAACCACCTAACCTTCTGTTCAGGCATTTTAACCTATATTATGACATGTGGGTCCCGCGTTTGATGACGTGGCACAACGTTTCGTGGTAGAAGATGTTAGATGAGGGATTTTCTGGATTTACAAATCAGTCCCTGTAGTTTTACAGGGACACCCTTCAATCAAAAAACAAAAAGCAATCAACTCCCTCCATGGATTTGGGCTGACATAGCAGCCGAGCAGAGCAGCAGAACAGCAGCACGCCGGCCATGGGTGATGGGTCTCGTCGCCAGGAACGGGAGCAGAGGGCACCGCCGCGGCGCAAGGGCATCCTCAAGGAGCAGGTGAGCCTGCTGCCACGGACGCCGAGGAAGGGCGCTAGAGGCTGGTCCGAGGCACGGCGCTGCAGCTCTGCCATGGTGGACACGAAGCCCCTGCCGAACCTGGCGACGAGGAGGGCGCGAGCGTCCTGCAGCTTCGGCACGGCGAGGAGGGCGCAGGCATCCTGCAGCTCCGGCAGGTCGCCACACTAGGCAGCTGCGGAGACGAGCCCCGCCGCCGCTCCCGGATGACCTGCTCACGGCGGAGTAGCGCGAGGTCCGGTGGCCCAGCCGGAGCAGCTGCTCCACGTCCCTGGCATCCCTCTCTGACGCACTTTGCCATGTCCCTGCACGCACGCCGCCGGCGACGACATCAGCTGGAGCGAGCAGGGAAGCCCGGTGGTGATCTAGATCAGGCAAGGGAGGAATTGGGAGGAAGGTTCTTTTTGGAAAAATACCAGTCTAACGGCGTCTACCACGAAATGTTATGCCACGTCATCAAATGCGGGACCCACGTCATAATAGAGGTTAAAATGCCCGAGCAGAAGGTTAGATGGTTTCTGTAAATGATTAGGATAAAAATCTGTGTTTTTTGGCACAAATTCGTAGAAGAGTCTTTTCTGCAACAGACGCTTCAATGTGGTGGTTTTCTGCAATTCACCCTCCATTAGGTATATGACTTAAAACCAGAGACTTATACATGATTGTCGTGGTATTCAGTGTCCACATATTGCTTAGTTGTAGTATCCTGGATAAAGTGGACATGTTATGTTAGAGATTAAGGTTGTCATTGTCGGAAAATATGTCGTGGCCACTGAAATTTCAAATAGATAATGCACCAATACAAACCATAAGTTTAATTTCCATGGATGGCCACTCGAATCAGCATACCTTATAATCTAATTTTTTATCTCGGCACCAAGTGTGTTGTTCAGTACCATGTTCCCCTTGCCAGATTTAATATTGAGAATGTTATCTCGTGTGCAGTCCAATGGAATAATATTGGAAGCCCATGGTGTCCATTGAATTTTGTTCACCTGCTACTAGCTGGATTCCAAGCATTGTAGGTACTCTGGTGAGAAGTTCATCATACTTTGGGTAAATATCATTGATTTGCACAAGCAGTGCACATTCTGGTCTACTGTGCTTATAAAAGTTAACGGTTCACACCATCTTCTTAATGGTGTATCCATTTTGGGAGAAGCTTTGGTAGTTATGATACTGATATACTTGTGATAGATGATGCATGTATGCTGCTACTGTAGTTTTCAACGCAATAAAAGGACCGGCATTTATATTCCTCTGAATAAAGATAATATATGTGCATGCTTTATTGGTTCAATTTTCATATCATAAACAACTTCTGTTGAAGGATATCTCGAGTCTTGTTTTGCCCTAATTTGAATACTGTTTCCAGTGTTCACCCTCGTAAACCTGATGAATGTGAATGAAGATTATGGAGAACTTTCTTCAGTAGCAAGGTCTGTAGTTTGTACTGATACATCATGCAGCAACAAATTATTTGTGGTGTTTTCTTGATGATATAGCAGCGATATTACTATATTTTACTAAATACTCTTTACTTATGCCTTCTCTTTACTTATACTTTTCTCAGGCCGACAAATTTCATAATGCGGGCAGGGGGTTTGGCAGTACATGCTGCAGTATATATGGTGGATTTGTGAAATGGTGTATGGGAGAAGTAAGTTTCCATATGCTGCCGAGGAATGAATCATAAATGACTTATTGATTTACACGTAGTAGGAAGTGTTGGTCTAACTCTCCTCTCACCCGATTATATACTATTAGAAAATTTGCTTATAGCTGCAAAACACAGTTGACTGGAAGGCTGCATGCCTCCCCTATCTTTCCATGGTACAGAGAAATGCAATTGCACTCAAGCACTGAATATGTTGCAATGAACATAACCCCAAAACTTTCTCCCTCTCTTTTATTTCAGGCACTGTTTAGTAAAAAAAAATACATATTTCATTCGCTTAAAAGACCATTTAGATCTCTATGCTCTCTGCTACTACAAACTGAGGAGCAGCTTGACAGCTTTACGCAGCTCCGTCGACTAGGCCGCCGCGATGCTGTGGAAGAAGGACATCGGTGCAGAGCATGGCAAAGCTGAGTACTTGTTGGATCTGAGGGCTTCTGATCCACAGTTCTCTACATTATCATCCATCAACAATGGTGACATTAGCACTCAGCTGCATAAGGCTTTCTCCCCACTACAGTTGGCGTTCAAGAGCGAAAGGAAGGTAATCTGGTGATCAATCACTGTTGCTTGTCACAAAACTCTGAAAAATATTATTGGGTACATCTACCACGAGCTATGCTTGCCATTTAAAAAGATGTTTATGTGAGCTGCATGTCATATCAATTTTTTTATGCAAGCAGATCTTGCGATTTACTTATGATTTTTGAACAGAAATTGTTCAATGCGTAACCCCTAAATACAGTAGAAGAGAAACAAATCTTATAAAACTACGCTGAGACAAGTAGTACTTATTTAGTCAAGTGACATGTTAGATAAAATTCCACACCTTTTACAACTTATCTGACTTCTGTATTTTTTTAAAGATAACTGAACTAGATTGTGTTCCCGGAATACAAAACCATGGGTGTTTTCCATTTATTCACTTGGCTTTTGGAATTTGATTGATGTCCCCTTCTCCTATTATCAACAACATATACATACACGCTTCTGTCTGCTGGTTTGCCAAATTATAGATGCTTCTTTTGTGGTTCGTGCTTCCTCTTTATAGTATGCTTGCCTACATACATAGTCTCACTCCTTTATTCTCTTGATGTGATTTTTCTTTACAAGGAAGAATACACACCTTGGGGAGAAGACAAGTAAATTTGTAGCCTATGGCCACTTTATATATACTTCTACGTTTCTGATTCATCATGAGGTCATGTACTGATGGATTGCAAAAAGAAAAAGAAAAACAATGTCAATTGTTTCTATATCACTTTAATAGGCATGGTTCATCTGTAGTGTCTTTCAATTATTAGACCACATTCAATATTATTTTTTGGATGCCTGCAACTTCCAGTTAAATATATCACCATATCTCTACCTGATTTGTATTTGTAGTCTACAAACAAGACCTCGTAATTATTTGTTCGAACATACTACAGTCTTGTTTTCTCTGCCGTGTCTTCTGCTTTTCTTAATAGTATCACTGCCTTTGATTTATCTGCTCATATCTGCTAGTTAGAGTTTGATCTGGATATATACTAGCTATTTTATTTGGAGTTGGTGGTAAATATGAACTAATGGTTGATCTGACCTGCTGTCCTCGCTGCACTGCATGCAAAATCATAGGGTCGGTACTGGGAGTAGCTCATTTATGATGGATCTTATGCTTCAAAGCTTCTTTTTATTGTCTAATATGTTTTATTGTAATAATTTGGTAAACTTAATTTATCTTTTGGCTTAATATATCCCAGGTATTGAATAGTAATATTTTTTTACTCGCTTAATGGTCAAACATACTGCTTAAGTATCTTCCCGTAGGTGCCTCAGAATTATGCAGTTTATCATACCATACTGCTACTCGAATAAAACTTTGTGTTCTAAACTGAAGGTAGCATATGATGTTTGCTTATTTTATTAAGCGTTCATCATCGAAACTACTTTGTTTGTAGTGAAAGGCTTCATCGAATTTCATAGATGGTGCACATCATGAGATTAACATGTAGAAGAATGTAATCATAACCATATAGTAGAGGAAAAGATGCAAACACGACATGTCTTGGCCTCTCGACCTTTTCTTTTATGTCATGTTTCTATTAATTATTTTGCTTGACATGATTCTTCCAATGGTAACTTTGATTTTCTCTAACAGGAAGGAACATAAGTATTTTTAATGAGCCTAAATGATCATAATAGAGATGTAGCTCTTGCTACAGTTGTAAGTCATTATCCTAAATTTCAATTTGATTGTGCTGAAATTACTAATGAATTCTGGCTAGTGCATGTTGATATGACACTTGTGAAAACTGAAGATTGGGTACAGAGTCGCAAAAACTGCAACTCTTGGTAATGCAGATTTGTTTTTGCATGTCAACCTTTGTAAGTGACTAATATCCTGCCTCTATCAGTACTTTGTTTTTTTGTTTGTAGATTCAAAAGATAAATGGATGATTCTATGGGTGTGTGTGGCCAGTATACTACAATGATGATGATGATGATGTTCCTGTTCAAGATGATGAAGAGAGATGGTTACGATTTTAATTAAGTTGTAGGGATGATGTTCCTGTTGAACGATGTTTATCGATTGTGTTTTAGTTAAGTTGTAGGGATATTGATGGATGCTTTCAATTTAAGTTTCGTCGTCAAGAAAACATTTAGATTATATATGCATTTGGATGATTTCCTTGTGTAATATCCACTGTTGTAATCCAACAATTTTGTCTAATATATGATTCTTCCTCCCGCAAGTATATTCTCTTGTTTTTCTTTACTGGAAATTCATAATTATCACCATTATGTGAAGCACTAGTTTAAATGCTGGAAATATGTATAAAATTTAATATTATTCACATTATATATGAACCAACACTTAAAGCGTTGCAAATCCTTCGTTGCTAAGCCCTGGGATTTTGTTTCCTATACAATAATCACCAATGCATAGAAGTGTTGCACAAGTCTATTTTATCTGTTGTATTCTTGCAACGGTCCCTTTTACCAAAGATAATATAAGAATTGCATTATGCACTAGCAACACTGGATAAGGCAATGCATCCTAAACCGTTGGTAAAGACACTAACAACGCATATACGGACATCTAGATACGGAAAAATGCGTTGCTATAGGGGGTTCCTGTTGTAGTGGCAGCGCGGGGTATAAAAGTTGTGCTACTAATAAGTTGATAGTATTTTACAACCTCTCAACCATGAGAATGTTTTCCCATGGACAGTCCCTTGAACGATCCCTCAGATAGCTGATACGTCTTCAACGTATCTATAATTTTTGATTGTTTGATGCTATTATATTATTAATCTTAGATACTTTATATGTAATTTTATATCATTTTTTGGGACAAACCTAGTGCCCAGTGCGAGTTGCCATTTTTTCTTGTGTTTTGGCTTTTCAGAAAACCAATACCAAACGAAGTCCAAACATGATGCAACTTTACAGCGATTTTTTCTGGACCAGAAGGGACCCTAGAAAGTTTGTGAGGAGGATAGAAGACTTACGGGAGAGCCACAAGCTCTCACGGCGCGCCCCCAGGGGGCTCCACCTGAGCTTGTGGGTCCCTTGTAGCTCCATTTGACCTAATTCTTCTTCTATACGTTACCATAAATCCCCAAACCAAAAGAGAGCCATCCAAAACAATTTTTCCGCTGCCACAAGTCTCTGTTCTTCCACGATCCCATCTGGAGGCCTTTTCATGTACTCTACCAGAGGGCCAATCGATCATGGAGGGCCTCTACATCAACCACTAGTAGAAAACAGGGCATACGTTCGGGCCAGATAAGCCCATTAGTCCCGATTCAGTCACGAACCGGGACCCATGGGGCCATTGGTTCCGGTTCCTGAGGCCAGGGGGCCTACCGGGCCTCGTGGGGGCATTGGTCCCGGTTCGTCTCGCACCTTTGGTCCCGGTTGGTGGGACGAACCGGGACCAATGGGCCTCGCTCCTGGGCCACCACCATTGGTACCGGTCGATGGCTTGAACTGGTACCAAAGGGTGGCCTTTAGTCCCGGTTCATGCCACGAACCGGGACCCATGAGTTGCCTATATATACCCCTCGCCCGCGAGCAGAGCACTCCACTGCTTTGTTTTTCTGCCCGGTCGTTGGAGAGCTTTGTGGTGCTCTAGCTCACCTCCTATGCACACGAGGTGTTCGATGGAATGCCCGAGCCACACTACTTAATTTTCTCCTCTCCAAGCTCGACCTCCAAGCTTCATTTTCCTCAATATTTGTCTAGGTTTAGCGGTCCGTCATGTCCCGTCCCCGTCTTCACTGCCGCCGATCGCCCGCGCCGATCTCGTCGCCGGCACCTCCATGGTGAGCCTCTTGTTCTTATCTTCTTTCTGAAAGGAAAATATTCTTATTTGTATGTTTATATAGATACTTGTATAATTTTCTTATTTTTTTTATTGCTTCTTATTATTTAGTGCGATGGTTTTGGTATCCGCCCCTGTCGGCCCTCGTCCTATTTATGATTCGGATGTGGTATATATAATCTTTATAACTATTTGGTTCATTTATTGTTTATGACAATTATGCCGACCAACGTGACATAGATTTTATTTATCTAGGAGGTATGTGAACCGGAAATTCCAACCGACCCTATTGTCGAGAGGTTACATTTAGTTGAAGAATAAAACAATTTCTTGAAGGAAAAAAATGAGGAGGAGAAGATGATATTGGAGTTGCATGTTGCGGATGTCGTCGATGATCACAAGATCAAGATGGATGCAATGCGCTTGAAGATTAGAAAGATTAGAAAATGTGCCATTCATACCGAGGCTTGGTATCATTATGTCGTTGTATCAATTGTTACCTTGGTTGCGATTATGATCGCATTTGTTTTCGCATTGAAATGTTTTACATAGTTTCAATGTATGGCTTAATTAATTAGATGCTCTGGAGAGCTATATGTTGTTCAACGAGAACTATGTATGTGCTTTGATTTTAATGCGATGATGAACTTATATTAATTTGATCACTTAATTATCTAGTCATGATGTCATGTACTAGTTTTTGACACTTAATTATATATATAATGCACGCAGATGAACCGGCAATGGATGTACGGTGACAGACACACCTCCGAGTACATTAAGGGTTTGCATGGTTTTCTAAAAGTGGCTGAAGCAAACAAGCAAAATGGTTTTATGTGTTGTCCATGCCCTATCTGTGAGAATACGAAGTCTTACTCTAACCGGAAAATCCTTCACATCCACCTGCTTGAGAAGGGTTTCATGCCACACTATAATGTTTGGACCAAGCACGGAGAAATAGGGGTCATGATGGAAGACAGCGAATAAGAAGAGTACAATGACAACTATGTGCCCCCTGAATACGATGATGTTGCAATGGGGGAAGCTGTTGAAGATCAAGAGGAACCAGACGATGTGCCCGATGGTGATCTCCGCTGGGTCATTGTTGATGCAAGGTGAAAAGGATAAGGTGAAGTTCGATCACATGCTAGAGGATCACAAAAAAGGTTTGTACACCAATTGTGAAGATGGCAACACAAAGCTCGGTACCGTACTAGAATTGCTGCAGTGGAAGGCAGAGAATGGTGTGTCTGACAAAGGACTTGAGAAGCTACTGAAAATATGGAAGAAGAAGCTTCGAAAGGATAACGAATTGCCCGACAGTACGTATGCAGCAAAGAAGGTTGTTTGCCCTCTAGGATTGGAGGTGCAGAAGATACATGCATGCCCTAATGACTGCATCATGTACCGTGGTGCGTATGAGGATTTGAACGCATGCCCGGTATGCGCTGCATTGCAGTATAAGATCAGACGAGATGACCCTCGTGATGTTGACGGCGAGCGCCCCTGGAAGAGGGTCCCTGCCAAGGTGATTTGGTATGCTCCTATAATACCACGGTTGAAACGCCTGTTCAGAAACAAAGAGCATGCCAAGTTGATGCGATGGCACAGAGATGACCATAAGAGAGACGGGAAGTTGAGAGCACCCGCTGACGGGTCGCAGTGGAGAAAAATCGAGAGAAAGTACTGGGAGGAGTTTGCAGGTGACGCAAGGAACGTATGGTTTGGTTTAAGCGCGGATGGCATTAATCCTTTCGGGGAGCAGAACAGCAATCACAACACCTGTCCCATGACTCTATGTATCTATAACCTTCCTCCTTGGATGTGCATGAAGCGGAAGTTCATTATGATGCCAGTTCTCATCCAAGGCCCTAAGCAACCCGGCAACGACATTGATGTGTACCTAAGGCCATTAGTTGACGAACTTTTACAGCTGTGGATTGGAAACGGTGTACGTGCATGGGATGAGCACAAACAGGAGGAATTTGACCTGCATGCATTGCTGTTTGTCACCATCAATGATTGGCCTGCTCTCAGTAACCTTTCAGGATAGACAAACAAGGGATACCACGCATGCACGCACTGTTTAGATGACACTCAAAGTATATACCTGGACAAAAGCAAGAAGAATGTTTACCTGGGGCATTATCAATTCCTTCCGACCAAGCATCAATGTCGAAAGAAAGGCAAGCACTTCAAAGGCGAGGCAGATCACTGAAAGAAGCCCGCCATGCGTACCGGTGATCACGTACTTGCTATGGTCAATGATTTAAATGTAATCTTCGGAAAGGGCCCCGGCGGACTATCTATTCCGAAAAACGCTGAGGGACACGCACCCATGTGGAAGAAGAAATCTATATTTTGGGACCTACCCTATTGGAAAGACCTAGAGGTCCGCTCTTCAATCGACGTGATGCACGTGAGGAAGAACCTTTGCGTGAACTTGCTAGGCTTCTTGGGCGTATATGGGAAGACAAAAGATACAACGGAGGCACGGGAGGACCTGCAACGTATGCACGAAAAAGACGGCATGCCTCCAAAGCAGTATGAAGGTCCTGCCAGCTACGCTCTTACCAAAGAAGAGAAGGAAATCTTCTTTGAATGCCTGCTCGGTATGAAGGTCCCGTCTAGCTACTCGTCGAATATAAAGGGAATAATAAATATGGCAGAGAAAAAGTTCCAGAACCTAAAGTCTCATGACTGCAACGTGATTATGATGCCACTGCTTCCGGTTGCATTGAGGGGGCTTCTACCGGAAAACGTTCGATTAGCCATTGTGAAGCTATATTATTCCTCAATGCAATCTCTTAGAAGGTGATCGATCCAGAAATCCTACCAAAGTTAAGGAGTGATGTGTCAGAAATATCTTCTCAGTTTCGAGCTAGTGATCCCACCATCCTTCTTCAATATCATGACACGCGTCCTAGTTCATCTAGTCAACGAGATTGTCATTCTGGGCCCTGTATTTCTACACAATATGTTCCCCATTGAGAGGTTCATGGGAGTCTTAAAGAAATATGTCCGTAACCGCGCTAGGCCAGAAGGAAGCATCTCCATGGGACATCAAACAGAGGATGTCATTGGGTTTTGTGTTGACTTCATTCCTGACCTTAATAAGATAGGTCTCCCTCAATCGCGGTATTAGGGTAGACTGGGTGGAAAAGGCACGCTAGGAGGGGACTCAATAGTATGTACGGACGGGCATTCTTGGTCTCAAGCACACTACATGGTTCTACAGAATTCTACCTTGGTGACCCCGTATGTCGATGAACACAAGAACATTCTGCGCTCCAAACACCCGGACTAGTGTGAGGACTGGATTACATGTGAACACATCAGGAGTTTCGGCAGTTGGTTCCAAACACGTCTTAGGTGTGACAAAACTATTTTTGTTGACCTGTACTCATTGGCGAGGGAACCATCTTCGACTGTAATGACCTACAAAGGGTACGAGATAAATGGGAATACATTTTACATGATCGCCCAAGATCAAAAGAGCACCAACCAAAATAGTGGTGTCCGCTTTGATGCAGCAACCAAGAGGGGAAAGGACACATATTATGGTTACATAGTGGACATATGGGAACTTTACTATGGAAATGATATTAAGGTCCCTTTGTTTAAGTGCAAATGGATAAATATGTCAGGAGGCGGGGTACAGGTAGACCCACAGTACGGAATGACATCAGTGGATCTGAACAATCTAGGGTACACAGACGAGCCATTCATCCTAGCCAATGATGTGGCGCAGGTTTTCTATGTGAAGGACATGTCTGGGAGGTCGCGCCATGCTCTCGGCAGGGGGAGGCTTCTCGGCGCGCGCGCCGGCTTCTTGCTGCATGGCAGCCGCGTCGACGAGCTGCAGGATGCGTTTCGTCACGCAACGTCGTTCGTCGCCATCCAGGTGTTCTAGCTCGTACGCTACCGCATGGGCGGCACGCAGGTTCTTGATGGGCGTGGCATAGACTGGGCGGTCGGCCCCCAACATGCTGGCGATGGTCGCGCCGCGCTGTTTGACAACACCCACGTGGCTAGGCCCGCCAGCAGCCGGCGTGCCACAGACGACACGATCGACCTCGCGCTGATAGGCCTCAGTGAGGCGTCTCCTAGTGGCCAACTTCTTGCCACTCTCGGTGAGCGTGACGCGGTGGGCTTCTAGAGTCTTGGCGTCAGCGTCGCCTGCGATGGGGACAGACAGGTCCCGCATCGTCGCCTGCAGCGGGTCGTGGGCGTCCGCGCCGGATGCTCCGCCGTGGCTGATGACGAGCACCTCAGTGACGGTGCTTCCGCCACTGTCGGCACGAGGGAGCGGGTCGTCAATGACCCCCATGTGGGTGGGGAAGGCGTCGAGGGATGCCGTTTCGGAGTCGAGAAGCATCAGGTCGGTGGAACCGGTCGACTCCAAGTCAGAGCGGGCTTGTTGGCAATGTTGAGCTTGCCAAGGAGATCGATGAGGCAGCTCTCCGAGCTGGCCGCGCCCGTGTTCGGCGCGGGCTCGTCGGAAAGGCGGATCTCGCCAATGAGGTCAGCGAGGCAGCTCGCCACGCAGACGACTTCCATCCCATGCAGCACGTCGGCGCAAACACCATCAGGCGTGCCGGGCTGGTTGCGCTCGCACGGGAGGAACAGGGTTCCCGTGCAGAGCCGGTCTCCGGACGGAGGTGTGCTACGTCTTCAGCTTGCGTTGGTTTTCCTTGAAGAGGAAAGGGTGATGCAGCAATAGTAGCGTAAGAATTTCCCTCGATTTTTGAGAACCAAGGTATCAATCCAGTAGGAGGCTCCTCACAAGTCCCACGCACCTACACAAATAAACAAAGAACTCGCAACAAATGCAATAAAGGGGTTGTCAATCCCTTCACGGCCACTTGCAAAAGTGAGAACTGATAGAAATAGTATGATAAGATAAATATATTTTTGGTATTTTATAATATAGATTGGAAAAGTAAAGATGCAAATAAAAGTAGATTGAAAGCTTATATGATAGAAGTTAGACCCGGGGGCCATAGGTTTCACTAGTGGCTTCTCTCGAGATAGCATAACTATTACGGTGGGTGAACAAATTACTGTCGAGAAATTGATAGAAAAGCGAATAATTATGAGATGATCTAGGCATGATCATGTATATAGGCATCACGTCCGTGACAAGTTGACCGACTCCTGCCTGCATCTACTACTATTACTCCACACATCGACCGCTATCCAGCATGCATCTAGAGTATTAAGTTCATAAGAACAGAGTAACGCATTAAGAAAGATGACATGATGTAGAGGGATAAACTCATGCAATATGATATAAACCCCATCTTTTTATCCTCGATGGCAACAATACAATATGTGCCTTGTTGCCCTGCTGTCACTGGGAAAGGACACCGCAAGATTGAACCCAAAGCTAAGCACTTCTCCCATTGCAAGAAAGATCAATCTAGTAGGCCAAACCAAACCGATAATTCGAAGAGACTTGCAAAGATAACTCAATCATACATAAAAGAATTTAGAGGAGATTCAAATATTTCTCATAGATAAACTTGATCATAAACCCACAATTCATCGGATCTCGACAAACACACCGCAAAAAGAGTTACATCAAATAGATCTCCAAGAAGAGGAAGGAGAACTTTGTATTGAGATTCAAAGAGAGAGAAGAAGTCATCTAGCTAATAACTATGGACCCGAAGGTCTGTAGTAAACTACTCACAACTCATCAGAGAGGCTATGGTGTTGATGTAGAAGCCCTCCATGGTCGATTCCCCCTCCGGCGGAGCACCGATGAAGGCTCCAAGATGGGATCTCGCGGATACAGAATGGTTACGGTGGTGGAAATAGCTTTTCGTGGTCGCCCCTGATGTTTTCGGGGTACGTGGGTATGTATAGGAGGAAGAAGTACGTCGGTGGACGCCAGAGGGGCCCACGAGATAGGGGGGGTGAGCCCAGTAGGGGGGCGTGCCCTCCACCCTCGTGGCCGCCTCGGCAGCTTCTTGACTTTCACTCCCAAGTCCTCTGGATCACGTTCGTTCCAAAAATCACGCTCCCGAAGGTTTCATTCCGTTTGGACTCCGTTTGATATTCCTTTTCTTAAAAATACTGAGATAGGCAAAAAAAATAGCAATACGGGTTGGGCCTACGGTTAGTAGGTCAGTCCCAAAAATGATATAAAAGTGTAAAGTAAAGCCCATAAACATCCAAAACAGGTAATATAATAGCATCCCCAAGCTTAATTCCTGCTCGTCCTCGAGTAGGTAAATGATAAAAACAGAATTTTTGATGTGGAATGCTACCTAGCATATTTCTCAATGTAATTTTCTTTATTGTGGCATGAATGTTCAGATCCAAATGATTCAAAATAAAAGTTCATATTGATATAAGAAATAGTAATACTTCAAGCATACTAATAAAGCAATCATGTTTTCTCAAAATAACATGGCTAAAGAAAGTTATCCCTACAAAAATCATATAGTCTGGCTGTTGCTCTATCTTCATCACACAAAGTATTTAATCATGCACAACCCCGATGACAAGCCAAGCAATTGTTTCATACCTTAGTAATCTCAAACTTTTTTCAATTTTCATGCAATACATGAGCGTGAACCATAGACATAGCACTATATGTGGAATAGAAGGGTGGTTGTGGAGAAGACAAAAAAGGAGAAGATAGTCTCACATCAATTAGGCGTATCAACGGGCTATGGAGATGCCCATTAATAGATATCAATGTGAGTGAGAAGGCATTGCCATGCAACGGATGCACTAGAGCTATAAATGTATGAAAGCTCAACAAAAGAACTAAGTGGGTGTGCATCCAACTTGCTTGCTCATGAAGACCTAGGGCATTTTGAGGAAGCCCATCGTTGGAATATACAAGCCAAGTTCTATAATGAAAAATTCCCACTAGTATATGAAAGTGACAACATAGGAGACTCTCTATCATGAAGACCATGGTGCTACTTTGAAGCACAAGTGTGGAAAAAGAGATAGTAGCATTGTCCCTTCTCTCTCTTTCTCTCATTATTTCTTTTTCTCTTTCTTATTTTTTTCTTTTCTTTTCGGTGAGCTTCTTTGGCCTCTCTTTTTTTCATGGGCTTCTTTGGCCTCTTTTATTTTTATAAAGTCCGAAGTCTCATCCCGACTTGTGGGGGAATCATAGTCTTCATCATCCTTTCCTCACTGGGACAATGCTCTAATAATAAAGATCATCACACTATATGACTCTATATAGATGCCTCCGGCGGTATACCGGGATATGCAATGAATCAAGAGCGACATGTATGAAAAATTATGAGGTGGCTTTACCACAAATACGATGTCCACTACATGATCATGCAAAGAGCAATGTGACAATGATGATGCGTGTCATAATAAATGGAACGGTGGAAAGTTGTATGGCAATATATCTCGGAATGGCTATGGAAATGCCATAATAGGTAGGTATGGTGGCTGTTTTGAGGAAAGAATATGGTGGGTGTATGGTACTGGCGAAAGTTGCGCGGCATAAGAGAGGCTAGCAATGGTGGAAGGGTGAGAGTGCGTATAATCCATGGTCTCAACATTAGTCATAAAGAACTCATATACTTATTGCAAAAATCTACAAGCCATTGAAAACACAGTACTACGCGCATGCTCCTAGGGGGATAGATTGGTAGGAAAATACCATCGCTCGTCCTCGACCGCCACTCATAAGGAAGACAATCAATAAATAAATTTGTGGTCCAACATCATCACAAAGCGGCTAACCATACGTGCATGCTACGGGAATCGCAAACTTCGACACAAGTATTCTTTAAATTCACAATTACCTAACTAGCATGACTCTAATATCACCACCTATATATCTCAAAACAATTATCAAGTATCAAATTGACCATAGCATCCAATTCACTTTCTATGATAGTTTTTATTATACCCAACTTTGATGCCCATCATTCTAGGACCAATTTTATAACCATAGCAAGTACCATGATGTTCTAAGAAACTCTCAAAATAATATAAGTGAAACATGAGAGATCAACAATTTCTTCAATATTAAGCCACCACCGTGCTCTAAAACATATAAGTGAAGCACTAGAGCAAAAATTATCTAGCTCAAAAGATATAAGTGAATCACATAGAGTATTCTAATAAATTTCAATCAAGTGGGATTCTCCCAAAAGGTGTGTACAGCAAGGATGATTGTGGTAAACTAAAAATCAAAGACTAATATCATACAAAAGGCTCCAAGAAAAACACATATCATGTGGCGAATAAAAATATAGCTCCAAGTAAAGTTACCAATGAACGAAGATGAAAGAGGGGATGCCTTCTCGGGGCATCCCCAAGCTTAGGCTTTTGGCTATTCTTTAATATCTTGGGGTGCCATGGGCATCCCCAAGCTTAGGCTCTTGCCACTCCTTATTCCATAGTCCATCAAATCTTTACCCAAAACTTGAAAACTTCACAACACAAAACTCAACAGAAATCTCATAAGTTCCGTTAGTGAAAGAAAGAAAACCACCACATAAGGTACTGTAATGAAATCATTCTTTATTTATATTGGTGTTAAACCTACTGTATTCCAAGTTCTCTATGGTTCATACCCTTACATACTAGCCATAGATGCATCAAAATAAGCAAACAACACACGAAAGGCAGAATCTGTCAAAAACAGAACAGTCTGTAGCAATCTGTAACTTTCGAATACTTCTGGAACTCCAAAAATCCTACCAAAATAGGACGTCTTAGGCAATTTGTCTATTGATCCATATCAAAAAGAATCAATGCAAAGGCACGTCTCCGTGATTTATTGAATTTTTTCTCGTGAGTGTAAAGTTTCTGTTTTTCACAGAATCAAATTAACTATCACCATAGGTTATCCTATAGGTTCTACTTGGCACAAAAACTAAATAAAACATGAAAACACATCTAAAAAGAAGGTAGATGCAAAATTTATTACTAAACAGGAACAAAATCAAAAAACACAAATAAAATTGGGTTGCCTCCCAACTAGCGCTATCGTTTAACGCCCCTAGCTAGGCATAAAAGCAAGGATAGATCTAAGTAGTGCCATCTTTAACACTTGATTCATAAGTAGCTCGCATGATAGATTCATAAGGTAATTTAATTTTCTTTCTTGGAAAGTTCTCCATGCCTTCCCTTAATGGAAATTGGAATCTAATATTCCCTTCCTTCATATCAATAATCGCGCCAATCGTTGTAAGGAAAGGTCTACCAAGAATAATAGGACAAGAAAGATTAAAATCTATATCAAGAACGATAAAATCTACGGGCACCAAATTTCTATTTGCAATAATTAGAACATCATTGATCATTCCCATTGGCTTTTTAATGGTGGAATCCGCAAGGTGCAAATTTAAAGAGCAATCATCAAGATCATGGAAACCTAGAATATCACATAAAGTTTTCGGAATCGTGGAAACACTAGCACCCAAATCACATTAAGCATAACACTCATGATCTTTAATTTTAATCTTTATAGTAGGTTCCCACTCATCATTAATTTTTGTAGGTATAGAAACTTCCAAATTAAGTTTTTCATCTAAAGATTGCATCAAGGCATCAACAATATGTTTGGTAAAAGCTTTATTTTCACTATAAGCATGAGGAGAATTCACAACGGATTGCAACAAGGAAATACAACTTTCTAAATAACAATTATCATAATCAAATTCCTTTAAATCCAAGATAGTGGGTTCAATGCTATTTAAAGTCTTGACCTCTCCAATCCCACTTTTACCAAATTTAGCATCAAGATCTAAAAACTCTGAATTATTGGGACGCCTTTTAACTAAAGTTGACTCATTTCCAGTCCCATCATTATTAAGATTCATATTGCAAAACAAAGATATAATAGGGGACACATCAATAACTTTAAGATCTTCATCATTATTTTCATGGAAACTAGAAGAACACGCTTTAACAAAGCAATCTTTCTTAGCACGCAATCTAGGGGTTCTTTCTTTGCACTCGTCAATGGAACTTCTCATAGCCTTGAGAGACTCATTGATATCATGATTAGGAGGAGTAGATCTAAGTTTCAAAGAATCAACATCAAGCGAAATTCTATCAACGTTCCTAGCCAAATCATCAACTTTAAGCAATTTTTCTTCAAGCAAGGCATCAAAATTCTTTTGAGAGATCATAAATTCTTTCACACTATTTTCAAAATCAGAGGGAATATTATTAAAATGACCATAAGAATTATTGTAAGAATTTCCATAATTGTTAGAGGAATTACTAGGGAACGGTCTAGGATTAAAGTTTCCTCTATAAGCATTGTTGCCAAAATTATTCCTACCAACAAAATTTACATCCATAGATTCATTATTATTCTCAATCAAGGTAGATAAAGGCATATCATTGGGATCAATAGAAGCACTCTTAGCAGAAAACAATCTCATAAGTTCATCCATCTTTCCACTCAAAACATTAATTTCTTCTATAGCATGCACTTTTTTACTAGTAGATCGTTCGGTGTGCCATTGAGAATAATTAGCCATGATATTATCAAGGAGTTTTGTAGCTTCTCCTCAGGTGATTTCCATAGACATGCCTCCTGCGGCCGAATCTAAAAGATTTCTACAAGCAAACTTCAATCCGGCATAAAAATTTTGTATGATCATACATAAATTCAAACCATGAGTAGGGCAATTGCGAATCATCAATTTCATTCTTTCCCAAGATTGGGCAACATGCTCATGATCAAGTTGTTTAAAATTCATAATATCGTTCCTAAGAGTGATGATCTTAGCGGGAGGAAAATACTTAGAGATAAAAGCATCTTTGCACTTGTTCCAAGAATCAATACTATTTTTAGGCAAAGACGAAAACCAAACTTTAGCACGATCTCTAAGTGAAAACGGAAATAACTTCAATTTAACAATATCATTATCCGTATCTTTTTTCTTTTGAATCTCACACAAATCAACAAAGTTGTTTAGATGGGTAGCGGCATCTTCACTAGGAAGGCCAGAGAATTGATCTTTCATAACAAGATTCAGCAAAGCAGCATTGATTTCACAGGACTCAACATCATTAAGAGGAGAAATCGGAGTACTAAGGAAATCATTATTATTGGTATTGGAGAAATCACACAATTTTGTATTATCTTGCGCCATGGCGACAAGTAATCCAACACACAAGCAAACAGAAAAAGGCAAGCGAAAGAGAGAGAAGAATATTGGGAAAGAGAGGGAGAATAAAACGGCAGGGGTGAAGTGGGGGAGAGGAAAACGGGAGGCAAATGGCAAATAATGTAAATGCGAGGGAGATGTTTTTGTGATGGGTACTTGGTATGTCTTGACTTGAGCGAAGACATCCCCGGCAACAACACCAGAAATCGCACGTTGGCGGGAGGTCGAATCTTGACTTGACTTGGTAGAAGCCTCCCTGGCAACAGCGCCAGAAATCCTTCTTGCTACGTCTTGAGCTTGTGTTGGTTTTCCTTGAAGAGGAAAGGGTAATGCATCAATAGTAGCGTAAGTATTTCCCTCAGTTTTTGAGAACCAAGATATCAATCCAGTAGGAGGCTCCTCACAAGTCCCACGCACCTACACAAACAAACAAAGAACTCGCAACCAACGCAATAAAGGGGTTGTCAATCCCTTCACGGCCACTTGCGAAAGTGAGATCTGATAGAGATAGTATGATAAGATAAATATATTTTTGGTATTTTATAATATAGATTCAAAAAGTAAAGATGCAAATAAAAGTAGATTGAATGCTTATATGATAAAAGATAGACCCGGGGGCCATAGGTTTCATTAGTGGCTTCTCTCGAGATAGCATAAGTATTACGGTGGGTGAACAAATTACTATCGAGCAATTGATAGAAAAGCGAATAATTATGAGATTATCTAGGCATGATCATGTATATAGGCATCACGTCCGTGACAAGTAGACCGACTCCTTCCTGCATCTACTACTATTACTCCACACATCGACCGCTATCCAGCATGCATCTAGAGTATTAAGTTCATAAGAACAGAGTAACGCATTAAGAAAGATGACATGATGTAGAGGGATAAACTCATGCAATATGATATAAACCCCATCTTTTTATTCTCGATGGCAACAATACAATATGTGCCTTGTTGCCCTGCTGTCACTGGGAAAGGACACCACAAGATTGAACCCAAAGCTAAGCACTTCTCCCATTGCAAGAAAGATCAATCTAGTAGGCCAAACCAAACCGATAATTCGAAGAGACTTGCAAAGATAACTCAATCATACATATAATAATTCAGAGGAGATTCAAATATTTCTCATAGATAAACTTGATCATAAACCCACAATTCATCGGATCTCGACAAACACACCGCAAAAGAGTTACATCGAATAGATCTCCAAGAAGAGGAAGGAGAACTTTGTATTGAGATACAAAGAGAGAGAAGAAGCCATCTAGCTAATAACTATGGACCCGAAGGTCTGTAGTAAACTACTCACAACTCATCAGAGAGGCTATGGTGTTGATGTAAAAGCCCTCCCTGGTCGATTCCCCCTTCGGCGGAGCGTCGACGAAGGCTCCAAGATGGGATCTCGCGGATACAGAAGGTTACGGTGGTGGAAATAGCTTTTCATGGTCGCTCTTGATGTTTTCGGGGTACGTGGGTATGTATAGGAGGAAGAAGTACGTCGACGGACGCCCGAGGGGCCCACGAGATAGGGGGCGCGCCCAGTAGGGGGGCCTACACCCTCGTGGCCGCCTCGACAGCTTCTTGACTTGCACTCCAAGTCCTCTGGATCACGTTCATTCCAAAAATCACGCTCCCGAAGGTTTCATTCCGTTTGGACTCCGTTTGATATTCCTTTTCTTCGAAACATTGAGATAGGCAAAAAAACAGCAATACAGGTTGGGCCTCCGGTTAGTAGGTTAGTCCCAAAAATGATATAAAAGTGTAAAGTAAAGCCCATAAACATCCAAAATAGGTAATATAATAGCATGGAACAATCAAAAATTATAGATACGTTGGAGACGTATCACGGTGCACCTAGCCCCACGATGGGCGCCAACTGTCGGGTGGTTGGGGCGACATATGACAAAGGATAGCTAATCATATATAGTGGGAGCTTGTAAAACATCGCCGGTGCCTGGAAACGGGATAAGGCGTAGACATGTACGCCGACACATCTTACCCAGGTTTTGGGCTCTCCTAGGAGATAACACCCCTAATCCTACTCTGCGGGGTCTCCGCATGATCACTAGATCAACAAGTAGCTACAAGCTTGCTCCTTGAGCTATTCGGCTAGAGGAGGAAGAAGGGAAAGGCTAGCTCTACTCCTCTCTCTATATGTGTGTGTGATCCCTAAGAACTCAACTCTTTGCATGGGTGCCTTGGGGGTTTATATAGGCCTACCCCCTAGGGGTACAATGGTAATCCGGCCGGGTGTAGGCCCGGGCCATTAGTGTCTGTGGTCCCCGGCTTCTCCGCCGGCTACTAGGGCCCGCCGCCTGGTGGGTCCCGCCGGGTGCCGGGCTATTGGCCAACAGGCAGGGCCCGCCACTTGTGGGTCCTATCGGCTGCCCATCACTGTAGCCCTGCCTCCGATGACGAGGGCTTGGTCGGGGAGGGTGTGGCTACAGCACCACCGCCTGGCAGGCGTTCACTGTACCCACACCCCGTCTTATCTGGTTAATGGTGCGCAAACTTTAAGGGAAGGGGAGGGCCGCCTGCTGGGAGTCGGCCTCCCCCTATGCCGAATTGTCTGGGCTTGCCGCCTTCGAGCATCTCACAAACAGGTAGGACCCATTGCCCGCGGGCCTTGCCGACAGCCCGTCGTGGGAGCATGGCTTCCTCTGCCATGGATGATGTCATGGGCATCGTGGCAACAGTGCTGCACCGGGAATAGGGATAGCCGCCTGGTACGGGGCACCGTGGCCACGTTCAACCCAGGATTCGGGGGTGGCAGGCTGTACTGTCGCCACGCCCCATCTCATCACCGTTACGTGGGTGCAAAGTTTGAGGGCGCACGAGTGGCCATCTACTAGGAGTCGGCCGCCTTGGTGACCGCCTGTCAGGAGTAAGCCGCACTAGTGGCCGCCTACTTGGAGTCGGCCCGTTCCAGGGCATCTCTTTGGGCCTTGCCGCCTTCCTGCAGCCGGCCGTTTGGACCGGCCGTCCATAAGAAGGTGGTCCTTTGTCTTTGATGCTTGAGGGGTGCAGCCGGCCCCGATGTCTTGAAATACCAGGGGGAGCAGATTGGGCTACCCATGGTCATTTACTCCGACACATAGATTACCCCAATATCAGCGCGGGAATCCCCATGTTGAATGCCAAGACACATATCAAGTGAATCAATATGATACCTCATTGTCACCTCAAGTATTCATACCGCAAGACATACATCATGTGTTCTATTCTCTGAATATTCAATCCGACATGACAAAACTTCAAAGGGTAAAGACCCAATTCATCACAACAAGAGTATAGAGGGGAGAAACATCACATGATCCGACTATATTAACAAAGTCCATGATATAGATCACGAGAGAGAGAGAGAGATCAAACATATAGCTACTAGTACAAACCCTCAGCCGCGAGGGTGGACTACTCCCTCCTCATCGTGGTGGCCGCTAGGATGATGAAGATGGCCACCAGAGATGATTTACCCCTCCGGCAGGGTGCCAGAACGGGCTCCCGATTTGTTTTCGGTGGCTACAGAGGCTTGTGGTGGCGGAACTTCTGATTTAGGTTAACCGTGAAGGGTTTCGGAATATTTGTGAATTTATAGGGCGAAGAGAGGTGAAGGGGCCCTGGCGCACCCTGGTGGGTTGTGCCCCCCTTAGGGCATCCCCCAGGTGCAGCTCAGGCCCACTGGGTTCCTTCTGGTCCAGAAAAAATCTCCGTAAAGTTTCATTGCGTTTGGACTCCGTTTGATATTGATTTTCTGCGATGTAAAAAACAAGCAAAAAACAGCAGCTGGCACTGGGCACCGGGTCAATAGGTTAGTCCCAAAAAATGATATAAAATTGCCATAAAATGATTGTAAAACACCCAAGAATGATAAAATAACAGTATGAATACTTCATAAATTATAGATACGTCGGAGATGTATCACTGAGACAGGCCGTAGTAGCACACTACAAGGATACCCTACATAAAGCAACACATATTCTACAATGTTTTAACTGTATGTTGCAAAATTCTGATTGATTTTTTTTAGACGGCCTCACATGCTTTATTAATTGTCCATGACGTTTATTGGTAGAAAATCAAGATCTCCGGGCTGGCCCAACCACACATGACGGCCAAAACCTAAAGACAAACCATACTTAGCGAGGTTGTGAGCCTTGAAATTCGAGCTCCTAAACTGATGAACTACTTTACATGACATGAAAGAATTTGCACCATGTATTATCTCATGCACTATAGCTCCATACTCAACCGCCGAGTTCTTGTGGACATCTTCTACCACCCTCTTACAATCTGATGCAATATGATTCTGCATGAGTCTCTGGTTATTCTTGAAAGCCAATTTCGGCCGGGCTATTACAAGAACGAGGCTTAAGAAAATTCTGCAGTTGTTTCTGCACCTGAGTTCATGGTCACGGTCTCATGGAGGTAAGCTTCTGTATGTTTGTTTGGCAGGCGAGCCAAGAAGTTACTTAAGCTTATGATTTCTGCCTTTTGTTCTTCATCCATTAGGGAGTGAATTGCAGAAAACCAACAAATTGAAGCGTCGTGTTGCACAAAAGACTCTTCTACGAATTTGTGCCAGAAAACACTGATTTTTGTCCTAATCATTTGCAGAAACCACCTAAACTTCTGTTCAGGCATTTTAACCTATATTATGACATGTGGGTCCCGCATTTGATGACGTGGCACAACGTTTCGTGGTAGAAGACGTTAGATGAGGGATTTTCTGGATTTACAAATCAGTCCCTGTAGTTTTACAGGGACACCCTTCAATCAAAAAACAAAAAGCAATCAACTCCCTCCATGGATTTGGGCTGACATAGCGGCTGAGCAGAACAGCAACACGCCGGCCTAGGGTGATGGGTCTCGTCGCCAGGAACGGCAGCAGAGGGCACCGCCGCGGCGCAAGGGCATCCTCAAGGCGCAGGTGAGCCTGCTGCCACGGACGCCGAGGAAGGGCGCTAGAGGCTGGTCCGAGGCGCGGCGCTGCAGCTCTGCCGTGGTGGACGTGAAGCCCCTGCCGAACCTGGCGGCGTGGAGGGCGCTAGCGTCCTGCAGCTTCGGCACGGCGAGGAGGGCACAGGCATCCTGCAGCTCCGGCGGGTCGCCACACCAGGCAGCTGCGAAGACGATCCCGCCGCCGCTCCCGGATGACCTGCTCACGGCGGAGTAGCGCGAGGTCCGGTGGCCCAGCCGGAGCAGCTGCTCCACGTCCCTGGAATCCCTCTCTGACGCACTTTGCCATGTCCCTGAACGCACGCCGCCGGCGACGACATCAGCTGGAGCGAGCAGGGAAGCCCGGTGGTGATCTAGATCAGGCAAGGGAGGGATTGGGAGGAAGGTTCTTTTTGGAAAAATACCAGTCTAACGGCGTCTACCATGAAATCTTATGCCACGTCATCAAATGCGGGACCCACATCATAATAGAGGTTAAAATGCCCGAACAGAAGGTTAGGTGGTTTCTGCAAATGATTAGGATAAAAATCAGTGTTTTCTAGCACAAATTCGTAGAAGAGTCTTTTCTGCAACACGACAATTCAATGTGGTGGTTTTCTGCGATTCACTCTCCATTAGGTATATGACTTAAAACCAGAGACTTATACATGATTGTCGTGGTATTCAGTGTCCACATATTGCTTAGTTGTAGTATCCTGGATAAAGTGTATATGTTATGTTAGAGATTAAGGTTTTCATTGTCGGAAAATATGTCGTGGCCACTGAAATTTCAAATAGATAATGCACCAATACAACACATAAGTTTAATTTCCATGGATGGTCACTCGAATCAGCATACCTTATAATCTAATTTTTTTTATCTCGGCACCAAGTGTGTTGTTCAGTACCATGTTCCCCTTGCCAGATTTAATATTGAGAATGTTATCTCATGTGCAGTCCAATGGAATAATGTTGGAAGCCCATGGTGTCCATTGAATTTTCACTGGTGGAAAAAAGGCCTTTGGTCGCGGTTCGCAACTGCCATTAGTCGCGGTTGCGCAACCGCGACCAAATAAGCGCGACTAAAGCCCCCCACCTTTAGTCGCGGCTGCTTAAGAACCGCGACTAACGGCCCGTCCACGTGGGCGCCAGGCGGCCGTCGGGGCGGAGGACCTTTAGTCGCGGTTCTTCTGGCCAACCGCGACTAAAGGCCGCCACAGGTTTAGGGTTTTAGCCCCCCCCCCCCTAAACCTGTTTTCTGTTTAATTTGTATTGTTTTATTATTTTTGTGCTTTATTTTAATTTTGAAGGAGTTTCATATATTCTACGGTACTACATACATGCATATGAATGTACAATTTCAAATAAATTTGAAATTAGAACCAAAAAGAATTCAAGAGGAATATACAATATATATTCAATATCATCGGATGACCATATACAATTTTGAACAAGTTTCCATACATGATTTAATGCATATAAAGTTCTACGTCCTCGTAATAGTGTTCTCCTTTAGGATGGAGGACTTCCCTGCTGAACCATCCAGCTAGTTCCTCTTGAAGTGGTCGGAAGCGAGCTTCTGGACTAAGCATCCACCGGAGGTTATTCCTCTGAGCATTGGTATCACTCGGAACCCGCTCAGAGGTGTATCTCCGGATCATCTCACAGACATAGTATCCACATAGATTGGTCTCCGGTGGCTGAATATCCCCAGCATTCTTAGCCTTTAACATTTTGAATTCTAGCTCTTTTTTGAAATCACCGACCTTTGTATCTACGAACCGTCTCCAAACCCTACGAGGCAAAGAAAATTAAATGAACAAGAGAGTTATTAGTTACTTGATATTAGGAAATGAACGAAATAGGCCGATCGATATAGAGCGCAAATGAATGAAAATAATTACTTCTGCAGCATTCTTCTCATGCCGCCCCAAAGCTTTGGATCCATATTCACAGAGTCGTGGACGAGACATTCTGAGGTGTTAACTTTAATTACTAGCAGAATCCAGTGGAACCTGCGGACACGATACATGCACAGTACGTCATGCATAACTCATCGATTAGCCGGCCACATACCATGCATGGAGTAAACAAAAGAGAATGTGCTCAAGACAGAAACACTCACTCAAAATGGTAAGGAAATAGAATATCACTTTTGAGTTCCTGCTTTGTGAGAAACTGCCACAGGTCTGCCTCCACGTCGGCGGGGTGACGCTCCAACACATGTCCATTAACGATGTGTGGGTCAATGAACCCAACATCATGGATGTTCCTTACTCTGCATTCCTTAATCTTCATTCTGCATGTATAATAGCGGACACAACAATATAGTTAGGACATATATATAGTGCAGGCAATATGAACGAGATGGGGTAGAAATTAATAAATCACTTACAGAACGTAGCAACTGATGATAGATTTATCGAGCTCGCGCAGATTGAAAAGCTGGAACAATTCACTCAGTTCAATTTGTACATAGTAATGTTTGAAGTGATGCTCATGTCTAACTTCCGCATAAATATATTCTTTGGCGTTTTTATTTTTTATGTAACCCTTGTACCATTTCAGCAGACCTTTCATTTGTGGAGGTAGATCCTTTTCCTGCGCAGGCTCGACGAGAGGCCCATTCTTGACATATGTAATTACTACCTCCTTCACTGGCGCCTCATCAAGGCCTAACAGTTCACGAAGAGTAATACCTAAGTTGGCCGCTTGTTCTCTGGCACTCGTTACAGTCAATCCCTGTGCTGCCACAGCTTGTATGATCTCGGGGGCATCCGGACAGAAGGCTTCCACTATAAGCGGGGCAATCGATTGTTTACTTTGTTCCCCGAGCTGGGCAACTTGTTTCCCGCTTTTTTTACTTTCGGCCTTCTCCCGCTCTTTGTTCTCCTTGAACATGAGTGCCTGCCTGCGAAGTTCACGTGCATAGTCGTTAGGCAGATTCTTCGCGGCTTGGGACGGTGTGCTCAAAAATGACTTAGCCCACTTCTTTTGCTCATCAGAAAATACTGGCTTGGGCTCGGGCTCTCTTTTCTTCTTGCAGTCCGCCTTCCATTTCTCCAAATCAGCAGCCGCGGCCGCGTCGACTTCCTCGGCACTACGTTCCCAAGGCCTTGTGGGGAGAGGCTTCAGTGATGGCTCCGGTACCTTTGTGGTCTTAGGTACATAAGGGTCCGGGTTAATAATCCAGGACTGCTTCTGCTTCTTTGGCGGAGGTGGATTGGGGGGCGGCGTCTGATCACCCGCCGGACGAGGACTGGGGGGCGGCGGCTGATCACCCGCCGGACGTTGTGGACTGGGGGGCGGCGTCGGCTGACGTGACGGAGGTGTAGGTGAACCGCCACCACCACCACCACCACCACCACCGCCACCGCCACCACCACCACCGTAGGGGGGTGGACTTGTTGTCCTTGGCGCCTCGCCTGGAAACTTGATAAACTTCTTTTGCCATAGAATGAAATGGCGCTTGACATCTCCAAGTCTTTTCTCCCCTTCAGGTGTAGCAATGTCAATCTCCAGGTCCTCAAACCCTTGGACTATGTCCTCCACCGTGACACGAGCATAGCCATCTTGAATGGGGTTGTTGTGGTGGAGTGCTCCAGGTAAACATGGTAAAGCACTGCCGATGGCTACCTTCATGGACATGTTCCCGATAGGATAATACAGATGACATTCTTTCATCTCCTTTATATCGTCCACGGGGTAGCGAGGAGGCTCCGGTGAAGTAATTTCGACCACCAGAGGCTCCGGTGCAGTAATTTCGACCACCAGAGGCTCCGGTGCAGTAATTTCGATTGTCGGTGCATCTGCACCAGCCGGTGGGGCCTCCGTGGAAGCCACGCTACTTCTCCGATGCTGGCTTCCGAGATCCGCTGGATGATCTTCATGCTGCACCCGAGCTGCATCTCTTTCGGCTACTAGTACACTCATGGTTTTCTTCATCACATCCATTTCCGATGCCAACCGCGCCACAACATCTGCTTCCCGATCCATCTTTCTCTTACGGCTTCTGTAACCGTACGGGTCATCGTTCTGGGGGAACCCTATTTTCCACGAAATGTGCCCCATGCCTCGTACACATCCTCCGTGTTCAGGATTCCCGAGGGCTTTTGTCAGCGCGTCGTTCTCTCTGTTGAACTTGATCTTCCCCTGTTGAGCATCCCTCATTGCGTTAATAAGGGCTTGGGTGGGTTTAATTAATTTGCCCCGGTAAACACACTCCCCTGTCTCCGGGTTCAGCGTTCCCCCATGCCCGTACCACCAGCTTTTGGCCCTTGGGTCCCATCCCTCCGTACCTGGACGGATTCCTCGCGCCCTCAGCTCGTTCTCCGTCTTCTCCAACCTAGGCACCCAAATGCGATACCCTCCTGGCCCCATGACATGATTGTACTCCTTCTTAGCCGCATTTTCCTTATTTTTTTCGATATTTGAATGAACTGCTCCGATTTCTTTTGCTTCACAAATTCTGGCCAATCATGTTTCAGTTTCTCATATTGTCCTTTGAAATCCGGAGTCTTGTTCTGCTTGACAAAGTCATGGGCTAGATTTTGCTTGAATTTCCGGAATGCGTCGGCCATCTTATGAAGAGCGAACTGTTTGACTAGCCTCCTCCTCTCCTTGTTTTCCTCAATCTTGTTACCCTCCTCATCGAATTTGTTGTATTCCGGAGGTAGAACGAAATGTTCCATAAGCTTCTTGAAGCAATCTTTTTTTGTTCTCTTATCGACAAAAGTGAAACCATCAATTCGTGCCTTCTTTGGCTCATTCCACTCCTGGACGGTGATCGAGACGTTGTCTCTAACAATGGCTCCGCATTGGCTGACAAACTTGGTGGCGTTCTTGCGGGGCTCCAGCGGCCTGCCGGTTGCACTGTCGACAACCTCGATGGTGCATGTTTCTCCTTGTTTCATCGTCTTGGTTGCGCCACGCTTTGACGACGTACTCGATTGTTTTGACGATCCGGCCGAGGGCTAAAATAAGAAAGAGTCGCGCGCGTTAGTACACACATATTTATTCAAATCAGTTAGTTTGTATCACCAGAGGCTCAATGTATATATATACCTCGGTGCCGGAGGTGGTTGCTACTTCCATTTGAAGATCGTCGTTTATCGACGTTTGTTCGGCATCATCTTGCTGACGGCGCCCTTCATCTTCACCGTCAAGGTTCAGATAAGAAGAGATATCATCTTCTTCTTCTCCGGTCGGCACATATAGAATATCGCCGTTTATGATGCCGAACATATGTGCTTCACCGTCCGGATCATAGTTGTCCATAATCGGGTCAGCTCTATCGTCCGCCATTATGTCAGTCCTGAAAACATGTAGTAAAAACAAATTAATTAAGTGAAGAAGGGGGGAGGTGGCGGTGGCGGTGGCGAAAGGGCGGTGGCAAAAGGAGGGGGCGAGGAAGGGGTGGGAGAGGGTGTCGCGGTAGAGCGCGAGACGGGGCGGCAGACGACGGCGTCACGGAGAGGGAGGCGAGGACAACACATTTATAACCCTCGCCGTCCCCTCTCGATCCCTAAAAAAACACCGCGCGCATCGCCGCCCCCCTCGCCGCCCCCTCTCCGTATATACATTTTTTTGTTAATTATCAAATTTTACGGTTTTTTTTTGTTAATTATCAAGTTTTAAGTTATTTACCGTTTTTGTTAAACTAAGTTATTTACCGTTTTTGTTAATTATCAAATTTTACCGTTTTTTTTGTTAATTAACTAGTTAAAAAATTCTCT
>NC_057795.1:16834464-16860045 GCF_018294505.1 Triticum aestivum
ATCAAAGGTTCATCAAGTTGCTAACCGCGATCGAGGAGTGTGGCTCCAACACTTCATGTCATGTTTGTTTCATGCTCTTGGGGCATTTCATCAAACACCTTATGTGCATAAGAGGAACCAAAAGCAAACCTACACCCACTTGTGAAGAGAATGGCTCCAAATGGCTAAGTGTTGGCTGCTGGATGGGTATATATAGGGGAGGGGCTTTAGTTGCGGTTGGCCTGGCAAACCGTGACTAAAGGTGCCCGAAGGCCTTTAGTCGCGGTTGTCCTGGCCAACCGCGACTAAAGACCCTCACGTGCGCCAGCTGGCCACCGAGCGCCCTGGGCCCAGGCCTTTGGTCGCGGTTCACCTCCAGAACCGCGACTAAAGGTCCCATTAGTCGCGGTTCCTACAGCTTCGCGACTTATGGGGCTGGACGGAAGCCTGTTTTTCCACCAGTGTTTGTTCACCTGCTACTAGCTGGATTCCAAGCATTGTAGGTACTCTGGTGAGAAGTTCATCATACTTTGGGTAAATATCATTGATTTGCACAAGCAGTGCACATTCTGGCCTACTGTGCTTATAAAAATTAACGGTTCACACCATGTTCTTAATGGTGTATCCATTTTGGGAGAAGCTTTGGTAGTTATACTGATATACTTGTGATAGATGATGCATGTATGCTGCTACTTTAGTTTTCAACGCAATAAAAGGACCAGCATTTATATTCCTCTGAATAAAGATAATATATGTGCATGCTTTATTGGTTCAGTTTTCATATCATAACCAACTTCTGTTGAAGGATATCCCGAGTCTTGTTTTGCCCTAATTTGAATACTGTTTGCAGTGTTCACCCTCGTAAAGCTGATGAATGTGAATGAAGATTATGGAGAACTTTCTTCAGTAGCAAGGTCTGTAGTTTGTACTGATACATCATGCAGCAACAAATTATTTGTGGTGTTTTCTTGATGATATAGCAGCGATATTACTACATTTTACTAAATAATAAGCTAGCGAACTTATGTCTTCTCTTTACTTATACATTTCTCAGGCCGACAAATTTCATAATGCGGGCAGGGGGTTTGAAAGTACATGCCGCAGTATATATGGTGGATTTGTGAAATGGTGTATGGGAAAAATAAGTTTCCATATGCTGCCGAGGAATGAATCATAAATGACTTATTGATTTACACGTAGTAGGAAGTGTTGGTCTAACTCTCCTCTCACCCGATTATATACTATTAGAAAATTTGCTTATAGCTGCAAAACACAGTTGACTGGAAGGCTGCATGCCTCCCCTATCTTTCCATGGTACAGAGAAATGCAATTGCACTCAAGCACTGAATTGTTAGGTTAATTTTGTTGATAGATTATTTGTTTTTGTTGAGTCATGCATGTAGTCGTGTCCAGCTACTAGACTGCGGGTTTGTACTCACGTGAAGATGAGTTAATGTGTGTACATGCAAGTTAGTAGTGGAATTAGGAGATTAGATAGTGTTGCATGCATGAGTTTGGTAGACGGCCAAGTCATGTGGCCGTTGTGGAGAGATTGCGCCGGTGCTGTACGTGCGCATGCATGTAGCTAGATTAGTTAGTGCATGGGTTAGTTGATTAGTGGATCAAGTCGTGTGGTGCATGGCATGAGAACCGAGCAGGTTGTTGCCTTGGCTGCGAATGAGTCTATTGTACTGGGTACTGATGAATGAGAAAAGTTCAGGCCGAGATGGCTGGGAAAACAATGTAGTGTTTGTGGCTGCCAAGTAAGAGTGCCTCTGGGCAAAGCTTGTGTGCTCTTCTTGGCATGTGTGTGTGTGTTTGAGTCTTCCCCTGGTGTTTGTGTGTACTTGTGTTCATCAGAGTGTTCTTGTGAGGAACCATGAAAGAGAGAGGAGAGAGTTGTGTGAGAGGAAGAAGAAGAGCGGCGCTGCGAGGAGAGGTGGCGCCAACATGAATATGTTGCAATGGACATGACCCCAAAACTTTCTCCCTCTCTTATTTGAGGCACTGTTTAGTAAAAAAAATTACATATTTCATTCGCTTGAAAGACCATTTAGATCTCTATGCTCTCTGCTACTACAAACTGAGGAGCAGCTTGACAGCTTTACGCAGCTCCGTCGACTAGGCCGCCGTGATGCTGTGGAAGAAGGACATCGGTGCAAAGCATGGCAAAGCTGAGTACTTGTTGGATCTGAGGGCTTCTGATCCACAGTTCTTTGCATTATCATCCATCAACATTGGTGACATTAGCACTCAGCTGCATAAGGCTTTCTCCGCACTACAGTTGGAGTTCAAGAGCGAAAGGAAGGTAATCTGGTGATCAATCACTGTTGCTTGTCAGAAAACTCTGAAAAATATTATTGGGTACGTACATCTACCACGAGCTATGCTTGCCATTTAAAAAGATGTTTATGTGAGCTGCATGTCATATCAATTTTTTTATGCAAGCAGATCTTGCGATTTACTTATGATTTTTGAACAGAAATTGTTCAATGCGTAACCCCTAAATACAGTAGAAGAGAAACAAATCTTATAAAACTACGCTGAGACAAGTAGTACTTGTTTAATCAAGTGGCATGTTAGATAAAATTCCACACTTATTACAACTTATCTGACTTCTGTATTTTTTTAAAGATAACTGAACTAGATTGTGTTCCAGGAATACAAAACCATGGGTGTTTTCCATTTATTCACTTGGCTTTTGGAGTTTGATTGATGTCCCCTTCTCCTACTATCAACAACATATACATACACGCTTCTGTCTGCTGGTTTGCCATATTATAGATGCTTCTTTTGTGGTTCGTGCTTCCTCTTTATACTATGCTTGCCTACATCCATAGTCTCACTCCTTTATTCTCTTGATGTGATTTTTCTTTACAAGGAAGAATACACACCTTGTGGAGAAGGCAAGTAAATTTGTAGCCTATGGCCACTCTATATATACTTCTATGTTTCTGATTCATCATGAGGTTATGTACTGATGGATTGCAAAAAGAAAAAGGAAAACAATGTCAATTGTTTCTATATCACTTTAATAGGCATGGTTCATCTGTAGTGTCCTTCAATTATTAGACCACATTCAATATTATTTTTTGGATGCCTGCAACTTCCAGTTAAATATATCACCATATCTTTATCTGATTTGTATTTCTAGTCTACAAACAAGACCTCGTAATATTTGTTTGAACATACTACAGTCTTGTTTTCTCTGCCGTGTCTTCTGCTTTTCTTAATAGTATCACTGCCTTTAATTTATCTGCTCATATCTGCTAGTTAGAGTTTGATCTGGATATATACTAGCTATTTTATTTGGAGTTGGTGGTAAATACGAACTAATGGTTGATCTGCCCTGCTGTCCTCGCTGCACTGCATGCAAAATCATAGGGTCTTATGATGGATCTTATGCTTCAAAGCTTCTTTTTATTGTCTAATATGTTTTAATGTAATAATTTGGTAAATTTAATTTATCTTTTGGCTTAATATGTCCCAGGTATTGAATAGTAGTATTTTGTTACTCGCTTAATTGTCAAACATACTGCTTAAGTATCTTCCAGTAGGTGCCTCAGAATTATGCAGTTTATCATACCATACTGCTACTCGAATAAAACTTTGTGTTCTAAACTGAAGGTAGCATATGATGTTTGATTATTTTATTAAGCGTTCATCATCGAAACTACTTTGTTTGTAGTGAAAAGCTTCATCGAATTTCATAGATGTTGCACATCATGAGATTAACATGTAGAAGAATGTAATCATAACCATATAGTAGAGGAAAAGATGCAAACACGACATGTCTTGGCCTCTTGACCTTTTCTGTTATGTCATTTTTCTATTAATTATTTTGCTTGACATGATTCTGCCAATGGTAACTTTGATTTTCTCTAACAGGAAGGAACATAAGTATTTTTAATGAGCTTAAATGATCATAATAGAGATGTAGCTCTTGCTACAGTTGTAAGTCATTATCCTAAATTTCAATTTGATTGTGATGAAGTTACTAATGAATTCTGGCTAGTGCATGTTGATATGACACTTGTGAAAACTGAAGATTGGGTACAGAGTCGCAAAAACTGCAACTCTTGGTAATGCAGATTTGTTTTTGCATGTCAACCTTTGTAAGTGACTAATATCCTGCCTCTATCAGTACTTTGTTTTTTTGTTTATAGATTCAAAAGATTAATGGATGATTCTACGGGTGTGTGTGGCCAGTATACTACAATGATGATGATGATGATGTTCCTGTTCAAGATGATGAAGAGAGATGGTTACGATTTTAATTAAGTTGTAGGGATGATGTTCCTGTTGAACGATGTTTGTCGATTGTGTTTTAGTTAAGTTGTAGGGATGTTGATGGATGCTTTCAATTTAAGTTTCGTCGTCAAGAAAACATTTAGATTATATATCCATTTGGATGATTTCCTTGTGTAATATCCACTGTTGTAATCCAACAATTTTATCTAATATATGATTCTTCCTCCCGCAAGTATATTCTCTTGTTTTTCTTTACTGGAAATTCATAATTATCATCATTATGTGAAGCACTAATTTAAATGCTGGAAATATGTATAAAAATTAATATTATTCACATTATATATGAACCAACAGTTAAAGCGTTGCACATCCTCCGTTGCTAAGCCCTGGGATTTTGTTTCCTATACAATAATCACCAATGCATAGAAGTGTTGCACAAGTCTATTTTATCTGTTGTATTCTTGCAACGGTCCCTTTTACCAAAGATAATGTAAGCGTTGCATTATGCGCTAGCAACACTGGATAAGGCAATGCATCCTAAACCGTTGGTAAAGACACTAACAACGCATATATGGACATCTAGATACGGAAAAATGCGTTGCTATAGGTGGTTCCTTTTGTAGTGGCAGCACGGGGTATAAAAGCTGTGCTACTACTAAGTTGATAGTATTTTACAACCTCCCAACCATGAGAATGTTTTCCCATGGACAGTCCCTTGAACGATCCCTCAGATATATAGCTGATACGTCTTCAATGTATCTATAATTTTTGATTGTTTCATGCTATTATATTATTAATCTTAGATACTTTATATGTAATTTTATATTAGTTTTTGGGACAAACCTAGTGCCCAGTGCGAGTTGCCATTTTTTCTTGTGTTTTGGCTTTTCAGAAAACCAATACCAAACGAAGTCCAAACATGATGAAACTTTACAGTGATTTTTCCTGGACCAGAAGGGACCCTAGAAAGTTTGGGAGGAGGGCAGAAGACTTACGGGAGAGCCACAAGCTCTCACGGCGCGCCCCCAGGGGGCTCCACCTGAGCTTGTGGGTCCCATGTAGCTCCATTTGACCTAATTCTTCTTCTATACGTTACCATAAATCCCCAAACCAAAAGAGAGCCGCCCAAAACAATTTTTCCGCCGCGGCAAGTCTCTGTTCTTCCACGATCCCATCTGGAGGCCTTTTCATGTACTCTACCAGAGGGCCAATCGATCATGGAGGGCCTCTACATCAACCACTAGTAGAAAACAGGGCATACTTTCGGGCCAGATAAGCCCATTAGTCCCGATTCAGTCACGAACCGGGACCCATGGGGCCATTGGTTCCGGTTCGTGAGGCCAGGGGGCCTGCTGGGCCTCGTGGGGGCATTGGTCCCAGTTCGTCTCGCACCTTTGGTCCCGGTTTGTGGGACGAACCGGGACCAATGGGCCTCGCTCCTGGCCCACCACCATTGGTACCGGTCAATGGCTTGAAATGGTACCAAAGGGTGGCCTTTAGTCCCGGTTCATGCCACGAACCGGGACCAATGAGTTGCCTATATATACCCCTCGCCTGCGATCAGAGCACTCCACTTCTTGTTTTTCTGCCCGACCATTGGAGAGCTTTGTGGTGCTCTAGCTCACCTCCTATGCACACGAGGTGTTCGATGGAATTCCCGAGCCACACTACTTAATTTTCTCCTCTCCAAGCTCGACCTCCAAGCTCCATTTTCCTCAATATTTGTCTATGTTTAGCGGTCTGTCACGTCCCGTCCCCGTCTTCACCGCCGTCGATCGCCCGCGCCGATCTCGTCGTCGGCACCACCATGGTGAGCCTCTTGTTCTTATCTTCTTTCTGAAAGGAAAAAATTCTTACTTGTATGTTTATATAGATACTTGTATAATTTTCTTATTTTTATTATTTCTTCTTATTATTTAGTGCGATGGTTTTGGTATCCGCCCCTGTCGGCCCTCGTCCTGTTTATGATTCGGATGTGGTATATATTATCTTTATAACTATTTGGTTCATTTATTGTTTATGACAATTATGCCGACCAACGTGACATAGATTTTATTTATCTAGGAGGTATGTGAACCAGAAATTCCAACCGACCCTATTGTCGAGAGGTTAAATTTAGTTGAAGAAGAAAACAATTTCTTGAAGGAAAAAATAAAAAAATGAGGAGGAGAAGATGATATTGGAGTTGCATGTTGCGGATGTCATCGATGATCACAAGATCAAGGTGGATGCAATGCGCTTGAAGATTAGAAAGATTAGAAAATATGCCATTCATACCGAGGCTTGGTATCATTATGTCATTGGATCAATTGTTACCTTGGTTGCTATTATGATCGCATTTGTTTTTGCATTGAAATGTTTTACATAGTTTCAATGTATGGCTTAATTAATTAGATGCTCTAGAGAGCTATATGTTGTTCAACGAGAACTATGTATGTGCTTTGGTTTTAATGCGATGATGAACTTCTATTAATTTGATCACTTAATTATCTAGTCATCATGATGTTCTGTACTGGTTTTTGACACTTAATTATATATATAATGCACGCAGATGAACCGGCAATGGATGTACGGTGACAGACACACCTCCGAGTACATTAAGGGTGTGCATGGTTTTCTAAAAGTGACTGAGGCAAACAGGCAGAATGGTTTTATGTGTTGTCCATGACCTATTTGTGAGAATATGAAGTCTTACTCTAACCGGAAAATCCTTCACATCCACCTGCTTGAGAAGGGTTTCATGCCACACTATAATGTTTGGACCAAGCACGGAGAAATAGGGGTTATGATGGAAGACAGCGAAGAAGAAGAGTACGATGACAACTATGTGCCCCCTGAATACGACGATGCTGCAACGAGGGAAGTTGTTGAAGATCAAGAGGAACCAGACGATGTGCCCGATGATGATCTCCGCTGGGTCATTGTTGATGCAAAGTGAAAAGGAGAAGGTGAAGTTCGATCGCATGCTTGAGGATCACAAAAAAGGTTTGTACCCCAATTGCGAAGATGGCAACACAAAGATCGGTACCATACTGGAATTGCTGCAGTGGAAGGCAGAGAATTGTGTGTCTGACAAAGGATTTGAGAAGCTACTAAAAATATGGAAGAAGAAGCTTCGGAAGGATAACGAATTGCCCGACAGTACGCATGCAGCAAAGAAGGTTGTTTGCACTCTAGGATTGGAGGTGCAGAAGCTACATGCATGCCCTAATGACTGCATCATGTACCGTGGTGCGTACGAGGATTTGAACGCATGCCCGGTATGCGGTGCATTGCAGTATAAGATCAGACGAGATGACCCTGGTGATGTTGATGGCGAGCGCCCCTGGAAGAGGGTTCCTGCCAAGGTGATTTGGTATGCTCCTATAATACCATGGTTGAAACGCCTGTTCAGAAACAAAGAGCATGCCAAGTTGACGCGATGGCACAGAGATGACCATAAGAGAGACGGTAAGTTGAGAGCACCCGCTGACGGGTCGCTGTGGAGAAAAATTGAGAGAAAGTACTGGGAGGAGTTTGTAGGTGACGCAAGGAATGTATGGTTTGGTTTAAGTGCGGATGGCATTAATCCTTTCGGGGAGGAGAGCAGCAATCACAACACCTGTCCCGTGACTCTATGTATCTATAACCTTCCTCCTTGGATGTGCATGAAGCGGAAGTTCATTATGATGCCAGTTCTCATCCAAGGCCCTAAGCAACCAGGCAACGACATTGATGTGTACCTAAGGCCATTAGTTGACGAACTTTTACAGCTGTGGATTGGAAACGGTGTACGTGCATGGGATGAGCACAAACAGGAGGAATTTGACCTGCATGCGTTGTTGTTTGTCACCATCAATGTTTGGCCTGCTCTCAGTAACCTTTCAGGATAGACAAACAAGGGATACCACGCATGCACGCACTGTTCAGATGACACTCAAAGTTTATACCTGGACAAAAGCAAGAAGAATGTTTACCTGGGGCATCGTCGATTCCTTCCGACAAACCATCAATGTCTAAAGAAAGGCAAGCACTTCAAAGGCGAGGCAGATCACCGGAAGAAGCCCGCCATGCGTACCGGTGATCATGTACTTGCTAGCTATGGTCAATGATTTAAAAGTAATCTTCGGAAAGGTTCCCGGCGGACTATCTGTTCCGAAAAACGCTGAGGGACACGCACCCATGTGGAAGAAGAAATCTATATTTTGGGACCTACCCTATTGGAAAGACCTAGAGGTCCGCTCTTCAATCGACGTGATGCACGTGACAAAGAACCTTTGCGTGAACTTGCTAGGCTTCTTGCGCGTGTATGGGAAGACAAAAGATACAGCGGAGGCACGGGAGGACCTGCAACGTATGCACGAAAAAGACGGCATGCCTCCAAAGCAGTATGAAGGTCCTGCCAGCTACGCTCTTACCAAAGAAGAGAAGGAAATCTTCTTTGAATGCCTGCTCGGTATGAAGGTCCCGTCTGGCTACTCGTCGAATATAAAGGGAATAATAAATATGGCAGAGAAAAAGTTCCAGAACCTAAAGTCTCATGACTGCCACGTGATTATGATGCCACTGCTTCCGGTTGCATTGAGGGGGGTTCTACCGGAAAATGTTCGATTAGCCATTGTGAAGGTATATTCATTCCTCAATGCAATCTCTCAGAAGGTGATCGATCCAGAAATCCTACCAAAGTTAAGGAGTGATGTGGCACAATGTCTTGTCAGTTTCGAGCTGGTGTTCCCACCATCCTTCTTCAATATCATGACGCACGTCCTAGTTCATCTAGTCGACGAGATTGTCATTCTGGGCCATGTATTTCTACACAATATGTTCCCCTTTAAGAGGTTCATGAGAGTCCTAAAGAAATATGTCCGTAACCGCGCTAGGCCGGAAGGAAGCATCTCCATGGGACATCAAACAGAGGATGTCATTGGGTTTTGTATTGACTTCATTCCTGGCCTTAAGAAGATAGGTCTCCCTCAATCGCGGTATGAGGGTAGACTGGGAGGAAAAGGCACGCTAGGAGGGGACTCAATAGTATGTAGGGACGGGCATTCTTGGTCTCAAGCACACTACACGGTTCTACAGAATTCTACCTTGGTGACCCCGTATGTCGATGAACACAAGAACATTCTGCGCTCCAAACACCCGGACCAGTGTGAGGACTGGATTACATGTGAACACATCAGGAGTTTCAGTAGTTGGTTCCAAACATGTCTTAGGTGTGACAAACTGTTTCTGTTGACCTGTACTCGCTGGCGAGGGAACCATCTTCGACTGTAATCACCTACAAAGGTTATGATATAAATGGGAATACACTTTACACGATCGCCCAAGATCAAAATAGCACCAACCAAAACAGTGGTGTCCGCTTTGATGCAGTAACCAAGAGGGAAAAGGACACATATTATGGTTACATAGTGGACATATGGTAACTTGACTATGGAAATGATATTAAGGTCCCTTTTTTTAAGTGCAAATGGGTCAATATGTCAGGAGACGGGGTACAGGTAGACCCAGTACGGAATGACATCAGTGGATCTGAACAATCTGGGGTACACAGGCGAGCCATTCATCCTAGCCAATGATGTGGCGCAGGTTTTCTATGTGAACGACATGTCTACCAAACCGAAAAAAAGAAAAGATAAGGAAGCAGATACATCATACGATGAGCCAAAGCGCCACATAGTTCTTTCAGGAAAAAGAGACATCGTGGGATTGGAGGGCAAGACAGACGTGTCTGAAGATTATCAAAAGTTTCATGAAATTCCTCCCTTCAAAGTCAAGGCTGACCCAAGCATCCTGTTAAATGATGAAGATTATCCATGGTTACGGCGCAATAAGCAAAGAACACAAGCGGAGAAAAAGTGAAGACTTTCTATCAACAACTATTATAATGATGCCCTTGATGTAGAATATCACTGTAGTTACATTTGAATAAATGAAATCCCTTTGTAACAGATGAGTTTTCATCCGAAACTCTGATACTTCCAAAGAGATTGTCTGTTTTGTACACGAAGTGCATCCAGTTTTTTGTTGTAACCATCTCAACTTTTTAGCACATGCTATGTGGGTGAAATGATGATACCATGCCAACTTTCAACCTTTTCAGAGTTCATTTGTAGTGTTTTTCAATATAAGGGGCATTTATCTCAAATGATGAACTAATAGCAAAAAGAATCAACTAATTGCAAAAAGAATGAACTAAAAGCAAACAGAATGAACTAATAGCAAAAAGAATGAACTAAAAATAAACAATTAAAATATTCTGTTATGACCAACTAAAACAAAACTATAGTATCCTTCAACAGCAAAAAGAATCAACTAAAAAGCTTTTATAAAACTCCAATAGCAAAAGGAATCAACTCAAAAACTTTTATAAACCTCTAGTATTATTGAAACTAAAATTATATAAAATTTATGTAACCAAAATTATCAAATTATTTTCTTTTCAAAACATTAAAAGCAAAAAGAATTTTCATAAAGAATTTCTTTTGTTAGAAACTTTAGTAGCAAAAAGAATTATCATAAAGAATTTTTGTGTTCGAAACTAAAATAACAAAATCTGTTTTTGAATATCTTTCCCTACTAATAAAGCACGGAGTGCTTCTGCCCGTACGTCATTAAAAGTGCCCTCGAAGTTGGCAATAATTACCCACCAATGCCACCCGTAAGTGGCAAAAACGATTCGTTTTTAATTTCTAATATCGCTCCAGGGTTCTGTTATTAAAGGTGGATACGATATAATAGCACCAATGCATGAACAGCGTGATGGCTGAGGCAACGATGCTCCAGATAGGAGACCAGGGTTCGATCCCTGGTTCTCACGCTTTTTTCTCTTTCTTTTTACCAAGCGCAGTAATGGGCCAGCCCATGTGCGGGTCGTGGCGCCCCCTGTTTTCTATATCTTTTTTTTTATTTCTATTTTGTTTTTTCCCTAAAAATAAATTTCGGATTGATGGCGCCCCCTATTTTTTATTTCTTTTTACTTTTTTATTTCTGTTTTGGTTTTTTATCTCAAAATTAATTTCGGATTTCCAAAATATCAAACAATTGCGAGTTCTGAAAAAAAGTAGGAAAATGGTAAACTGTTTGTGAATTTAAAAAATATTCTAAAAATCAAAAAATGTTCACGACTTAAAAAATTGCTCACAAATTATAAACAAATCACGATTTCTAATGATTTCATGAAATAAAAAATGTTCATGATTTTTTAAAATGAGCCAATATTCAAAGCATATTCAGGAATTTAAAAATCATGTCCATCAGCTTTTAGAAAATGTTCACAAAAATTAAAACACATCCGTAAATAATGAACAAAACTAATTGTAGGTTCCATAAAGGTTTTATTACGAGATCTATATAGCTCGTTTTATGATTATATTTAGTCCTTCGCGTTGGGTAAAAAAGGGTTTCCATGTTTTGTACAACGCTGAACCCAACAAAATTGACATAACTTTCTAAGGGTTTGTTTTTGTAAGCTATATTAAAATGACTAAATGTCTATTTTGCTTCCATACACAGTTATGCTTATTTTCATATCACAATAGTGGTTATGGTAAACACCGCTACGCTAAGTCCAGACGAGACACTTTATTTATCAGTATAGCTCAGGCAGGGTCCGTCAATGCAGTTTGCTCAGCCACAAAATATTTTGTTGTGACGCCTTAAAAAATCAAGTCTTGATGAGCATCATATTGTTCATTTTTGAAATTACATTTTAAAAGTGTCTTATCGCATCATGACATGATTTGTATATACTTTGTGAATTTGATTCATACTTTTTTATATCTACCACACATGTATAACTTGATAGTTTTTTTCCGTTGCAAGGCACGGACATTTCCAAAAATGTTCGCTAAATCAAAAAAAGTTCGTCAAATTCAATAACTATTCCACCCAATTTCTAAATATTTTCATCGATTATAGAATGTTTGCCAGTTCAGGAAAATTGCTTAAAAATGTTCACAATTTTTAAAAAATGTTTGTAAATAGCAAAAAATATTCATAAATTGAAAAAATGTTCTTGATTGTGGAAAATGTTCAGAAATTTGTAATAGTATGTTGTTTGCGATTTCAAATATGTGCATGAGTTTAACAAATTGTTCATAATTTCAAAATGTTCATGATTTCGAGAAATTGAGAGAGATATTGTATCTCGGTGATGCAACGAAATGTGATCATGACCATTTGAAATTATGAATTTTTTTCTCCCGTTGCAACGCACGGGCCCTTTTGCTAGTAATGATAAAACACAGTAATATTAAATAGCGGGAAAAAGAATCACTCAAAAATTTATGTTTAAAGTAAAGTTATTCAAAAACTAGTGATTCACACAAATTTTAAAAAATTCAAATTTAAACTATTTAAATTGCAAAACAAATGGCACTAACAGAAAGTTTATATTTTTTATTACATAAAAGCAAAAGGAAGTAAAAAATAAAGCAAAAAACAAAAGAAAATAAATAATGCAAAAAACAGAAAAAAAACTGGGAAAAATAAAAAAATGCCACCTACTGGGCCAATACGGCCTGAATACGACTAGAAACCTTACCATGGGCTAGGATTCAGGCCCGCAGAAGGCCCAGTAGGCCCTTCAGGCATAGCTATGACAATTAGACCCGTAAGCCTGCAATCAAGAGGAGCTCAAGAGTGGTGCGGCAGTAGGGCTTATAAACTACTGCGCGCCCCTCTCAACTACCGAGGTGGGACTAAAATTTTGGCCAGGGGAAGCACGAGGCCTTCGGTCCCCGTTGATGGCACCAACCGGTACCAAAGGGGTGCATTGGTACCGGTTCGTGGCACCAACCGGGACCAATGCCCATCTTTAGTCCCGGTTGGTGCCACCAACCGGGACCAAAGGCCTCTGCTTCCCGCCCTTTGGGCTGCTGAAAAGAGACCTTTGGTCCTGGTTCGTGGCACCAACTGGGACTAAAGGTGGACATTGGTCCCGGTTGGTACCACCAACCGGGACCAAAGCTCTGGCTATATAACTAGGACGTGTAAATTTTTCATCCACTTCCTCATTCTCCCACCGCCGACGCCGCCCTCTGCCCCGTCGTCCGCGCCCGTCGCCGCTGTCGCCGTCGCCCGCGCCTGTCATCGACGCCCCAGTCGCCATCACCTCACCGCACCCCGTCGCCGTCACCTCACCCCGCGCCGTCGCCGTCACCTCACCGCGCCTCCCCGACGCCGTCGCCGCCCCGCGCCTCCGCTGCCTCGACGCCACCGCTGCCCCGCGTTGCCCCGACGTCGTCCCCTGCCCCGCGCGCCACCGCCTCTGCCTCAGGCCGGCCACGACCTCACCGTTGCCGACGCTGCCCACAGTGAGCCCCCACGCCCCTGCCCTGCCCCCTGCCGCCGCCGCCGTCGTATGATGTTTTTTTAATGGATGTGATGCTTTTTTTATATATGTTCATGTATATACGTTGATGTATGGATATATGTATTATGTTTTTTTCATATATGTTAATGTAATGTTTTTCTGCATATATATATGATGTTTTTTCATAGATGATCATATGATTTTTTTGTTCATAGATATATATGATGTATGCATGGATGTGGATGGAATATGATGTTTTTTGTTCATAGAATATGATGTTTTTTATTCATAGATTTTTTTTGTTCATGCAAGAGGCGCCCGGGGACGTCGAGGAAGTTGTACTGTTTAGGGTTAGGGTCATCGAGGAAGAAGGAAAATAAGAAAAAAGAATAAAAGAGGAAGAAGGAAGAAGGAGAAGAAGAGGAGAAAAAAATAAGAAGAGGAAGTAGAAGAAAAAAAGGAGAAGAAGAACAAATAGAAATTTTTTTCTTATTCTCCTCTTTTCCTTCTTCTTCTTCTATTTTTTCTTCTTCTTCTTCTCGTTTTATTCTTCTTCTCCTCTTTTTTTTCTTCTTCTTCTTCTTTTTATCGGGAACGAGGGTGTCGAGGATCACCGAGGGGTCGAGCGTCGGAAACTAGGCTAGAGGGTCACGAGGGTCACAGAGGGGTCGAGGGTCAAGGGTTCGAGCGTTCTAGGGTTCTAGGGTTCTAGGGTTCGAGGGTTCGAGGGTTCGAGGGTCGTCGAGGGGCCGAGGAGTCGAGGGGTCGAGGATCGCCAAGGGGTCGAGAGGTTCCCTAGTGTCAAAGTATTGAAGAAATCCATGGCTTCATCATTAGCCAGAAGTAACCGGGGCATGATGGTACGAAGTTCTCCAAAGTTATTCTGGAATGAGTCCCGGATAGGATAATCCACCTTTTAGTACAAATTTCTGCAAAGGCCTTCCAAATAGCGATATTCGGAAGGCTCTTGCTGTACTTTGTACCAAAAAGCGAATTATCCTATCTAGGATTCCGTTCCATAATAACTTTGGAGAGCTTCGTACCATCATGCGCCTGTTACTTTCGCCTAATGATGAAGACATGGTTTTGTTGTATCCTTTGACACTAGACAAACGTGACATGAGGGGGTCGAGGGTCGGGAACTAGGGTAGAGAGGGTTGTGGATCGCCGAGCGGTCGAGGGTCGTGAACTAGCTAGGGTCGAGGGTCGAGGATCGCCGAGGGGTCAAGAGGTTGCCTAGTGTCAAAGTATTGAAGAAATCCATGGCTTCATCATTAGCCGGAAGTAACCAGGGCATGATGGTACGAAGTTCTCCAAAGTTGTTCTGGAACGGAGTCCTGGATAGGATAATCCGCCTTTTGGTACGAATTTCAGCAAAGAACTTCCAAATAGTGATATTCGGAAGGCTCTTGCTGAACTTTGTACCAAAAAGCGAATTATCCTATCTGGGACTCCGTTCCAAAACAACTTTGGAGAGCTTCGTAGCATCATGCCCCTGTTACTTTCGCCTAATGATGAAGACATGGTTTTGTTGAATCCTTTGACACTAGACAAACGTCGGATAATCATGAGAGAGGCGGTCGATATACCCCCTGTCCGATAACTTCGACATGAGGGGGGGTCAATATACCCCCTCCTCGATAACATTTTTTTCTATGTATATGTCATCATTGTCGATATACCCCCTCCCCGATAACTTCAATATGTCCATATCTAATGTTTGTATATTAATTGTCATGTTGTAATATTTGCAGAAACTATGGATCATCAAAGAGACTTCGATCAAGAAGAGATATTGGGGGACATAATCCGCGACGGAGGTGATGTAGTCTTGTCGTTTCTCAACGACATGGAAGAAGGTCTGCAAGGAGAGGAAGAAGGCTGCGGTACTCAAATAATGGAGGAGGGTCATGATCATGATGGTGGCTCCGGCGACCGCGATGACGGCTCCGGTGACCGAACGGAGTCGGGATCAGCTGTTGCAAAGTCCAGCGAGGTATATATATATTACGCCTGTGCTGACTTTTATCTAACTGATGCATTAATTGTTTTGGTATGTACATATATTAACTCTTCTTTCTTCTTTTATATAGCCCTCCGGATCAAGCAATACTTCAGTAAAGAAACGAGGCCCAAAGAAAAAGTTGCCCCTGGATGAAAGGTTCACGATCACAGAAATCGCGCGCGATGGACAACCGATTAAACCCCTCCGGACCAAGGAAGCATTTTCTGCTCAGTGCGGGGTTCTTGTTAGGGACATGATTCCGATCAGCATCGAGTTATGGAATGAGCCTAAGAAGGAAGAGCTTCTTCAAGTTTATTTTGGCGAAGATAGACAGAAAGAAGATCTTTGGAAAGCGCTGAAGTTAAATTTCACACTACCAGAAGAGGAGGATCCGGAGAATCCAGTTATAGAGCCATTGATCAAGTCCCCTGCTCTTAAGAAGATGGCAGATCTATTCAGAAGGTGGAAGAATGAGTTGAAAACAACGTATGTCGACCAAGACAAGACTCCAGAATTCATCAGCCGATTTGAGAAGATAATAGATCACTTGCCCGCATTTGTGGCCAACAAGACATCAAAGAGTAGTAAGAAGATGTCAGCGACTAACAAGATAAAAGCTGCAAAGAAGGAGCATTACCATCGCATGGGGTCAGGTGGCTACCTCAAAGCCCAGCTGTTTTGGGACAAGGCTGAGCAGGACCTGATTGATAAAGGGGTCGAACCAGAGACATTGCACTAGCCAGACCATTGTAGGACTTGGTTCTTGGGGGCTGGTGGAACATTGGACCCTGAAACAGGGGAGTGTTGCTGGACGGACGAGCAACGTGCAACACCCGTCGGGAAGCTTCGGAAAGCAATCAAGAAAGTGCGGGAAGGGAAGTTCGTTCCCGACAGAGAGAATGACGAGCTCACAAGGGCCCTCGGGAATCCTGAGCAACCTAGACGAACACGAGGCACGCCAGGCTCTGTTGCGTGGAAGGTTGGGTTTCCCGACGTAGGCGGTTACAAAACCCAAGAGAGGAGGAGGAAAGTGGAGCAGAGCGAACTGCAGGAGCTTAAGGCAAGGGTAAGAAAGCTAGAGGAACGAGATGTTGAGAACCAGTAGCTGCGAGATCCTGCCCAAGATGCTACCCCAAAAGCTACCCCGCCATCTCAGCAGAGAAGCAGCGTGGCTTCCACCGAGCTCGTTCATCAGCCTGACTTGATGGGTCCTAGCTACGCCGTGGATTATATCATGGATTCACACTAGTACCACCTTATGACGCAATGGTATCAGCTCAAAGTCAAGGCGGCTATCGGCTCTGTTGGAAATATGCCCTAGAGGCAATAATAAATTAGTTATTATCTTATTTCCTTGTTCATGATAATCGTTTATTATCCATGCTATAATTCTATTGAAAGGAAACTCAGATACATGTGTGCGTACATAGACAACACCATGTCCCTAGTAAGCCTCTAGTTGACTAGCCCGTTGATCAATAGATGGTTGCGGTTTCCTGACCATGGACATTGGATGTCGTTGATAACGGGATCACATCATTAGGAGAATGATGTGATGGACAAGACCCAATCCTAAGCCTAGCACAAAGATCGTAGTTCATATGCTAAAGCTTTTCTAATGTCAAGTATCATTTCCTTAGACCATGAGATTGTGCAACTCCCGGATACCGTAGGAATGCTTTGGGTGTACCAAACGTCACAACATAACTGGGTGGCTATAAAGGTGCATTACAGGTATCTCCAAAAGTGTCTGTTGGGTTGGCACCAATCGAGACTGGGATTTGTCACTCCGTGTAAATGGAGAGGTGTCTCTGGGCCCACTCGGTAGGACATCATCATAATGTGCACAATGTGACCAAGGGTTGATCACGGGATGATGTGTTACGGAACGAGTAAAGAGACTTGCTGGTAACGAGATTGAACAAGGTATCGGGATACCGACGATCGAATCTCGGGCAAGTACAATACCGCTAGACAAAGGGAATTGCATACGGGATTGCTTGAATCCTTGACATCGTGGTTCATCCGATGAGATCATCGTGGAACATGTGGGAGCCAACACGGATATCCAGATCCCGCTGTTGGTTATTGACCGGAGAACGTCTCGGTCATGTCTGCATGGTTCCCGAACCCGTAGGGTCTACACACTTAAGGTTCGGTGACGCTAGAGTTGTTATGGGAAATAGTATGTGGTTACCGAAGGTTGTTTGGAGTCCCAGATGAGACCCCAGACATGACGAGGAGCTCCGAAATGGTCCGGAGGTGAAGATCGGCATATTGGACGAAGGGTATTGGAGTCCGGAATTGTTCCGGGGGTACCAGGTGATGACCAGCGTGTCCGAAAGGGTTTCGGAGGCCCCGGCAAGCTTTGGGGGGCCTTATGGGCCAAGGGGAGAGGGCACATCATCCCACTAAGGGGCTGAGCTCCCCTCCCACCCCATCTCACGTAACCTGGAGAGGTGGGGGCGCCACCCCTAGGGCAGCCACCCCTCCCGGCTTGGGGGGCAAGTTTCCTAGGGGGTGGGGGCGCCAAAACCCATCTAGGGTTTCCCCTATGGCCGCCGCCCCTCCCCTAGGGAACCCTAGGGCGCCTCCCCCTCCTCCCTTCCCCCTATATATAGTGAGAGAGAGAGAGAGAGGGCAGTCGTACCCTTCCCCTGGCGCAGCCCTACCTCTGTCCCTCCTCGTCTCTCGTAGTGCTTGGCGAAGACCTGCTGGAGAACCGTGCTCCTCCACCACCACCACGCCGCTGTGCTGCTGCTGGATGGAGTCTTCCTCAACCTCTCCCTCTCTCCTTGCTGGATCAAGGCATGGGAGACGTCACCGGGCTGTATGTGTGTTGAACGCGGAGGTGCCGTCCGTTCGGCACTAGGATCTCCGGTGATTTGGATCACGACGAGTACGACTCCTTCAACCCCGTTCTCTTGAACGCTTCCGCTTAGCGATCTACAAGGGTATGTAGATGCACTCTCCTTTCCCTCGTTGCTGGTTTCTCCATAGATAGATCTTGGTGACACGTAGGAAAATTTTGAATTTCTGCTACGTTCCCCAACAGTGGCATCATGAGATAGGTCTATTTCGTAGATTCTTTGCACGAGTAGAACACAAAGTAGTTGTGGGCGTTGATTTTGTTCAACATGCTTATTGTTACTATTCCAATCTTGTTTCGAAGGTATTGTGGGATGAAGCGGCCCGGACCGACCTTACACGTACACTTACGTGAGACAGGTTCCACCGACTGACATGCACTTGGTGCATAAGGTGGCTAGCGGGTGCCAGTCTCTCCCACTTTAGTCGGAACGGATTCGATGAAAAGGGTCCTTATGAAGGGTAAATAGCAATTGGCATATCACGTTGTGGTTTTGCGTAGGTAAGAAACTTTCTTGCTAGAAACCCATAGCAGCCACGTAAAACATGCAAACAACAATTAGAGGACGTCTAACTTGTTTTTGCAGGGTATGCTATGTGATGTGATATGGCCAAGATGAATGTGATGAATGATATGTGATGTATGAGATTGATCATGTTCTTGTAATAGGAATCACGACTTGCATGTCGATGAGTATGACAACCGGCAGGAGCCATAGGAGTTGTCTTTATTTATTGTATGACCTGCGTGTCATTGAACAAACGCCATGTAATTACTTTACTTTATTGCTAGCCAATAGCCATAGTAGTAGAAGTAATAAGTTGGCGAGACAACTTCATGGAGACACGATGATGGAGATCATGGTGTCATGCCGGTGACGATGATGATCATGGAGCCCCGAAGATGGAGATCAAAAGGAGCAAAATGATATTGGCCATATCATGTCACCATTTGATTGCATGTGATGTTTATCATGTTTATGCATCTTCTTTGCTTAGAACAACGGTAGTAAATAAGATGATCCCTCATTAAAATTTCAAGAAAGTGTTCCCCCTAACTGTGCACCGTTGTGAAAGTTCGTCGTTTCGAAGCACCACGTCTTGATCGGGTGTGATAGATTCTTAGGTTCACATACAACGGGTGTAAGCCAGATTTACACACGCGAAACACTTAGGTTAACTTGACGAGCCTAGCATGTACAGACATGGCCTCGGAACACAAGAGACCGAAAGGTCGAGCATGAGTAGTATGGTGGATACGATCAACATCAAGATGTTCACCGATGATGACTAGTCCGTCTCACGTGATGATCGGACACGGCCTAGTTGACTCGGATCATGTAATCACTTAGATGACTGGAGGGATGTCTATCTGAGTGGGAGTTCATTAGATGAACTTAATTATCCTGAACATAGTCAAAAGCCCTTTGCAAATTATGTCATAGCTCGCGCTTTAGTTCTACTGTTTAGATATGTTCCTAGAGAAAATATAGTTGAAAGTTGAGAGTAGCAATTATGCGGTAAGTAGAAAGCTTATGTCCTTAATGCACCGCTTGGTGTGCTGGACCTCGAACGTGGTCTGTGGATGTTGCAAACATCTAATACACACGTTTTGATGACTACGTCATAGTTCGGTAATGTTAAACGGCTTAGAATTGAGGCACCAAACACGTTTTTGAAACGTCGCGGAACATATGAGATGTTCTGAGGGCTGAAATTGGGATTTCAGGCTCGTGCCCACGTCAAGAGGTATGAGACCTCCGACGAGTTTTCTAGCCTACAAACTAAGGGAGAAGATCTCAATTGTTGAGCTTGTACTCAGATTGTCTGGGTACAACAATCACTTGAATCGAGTGGGAGTTAATCTTCCAGATGAGATAGTGATGATTCTCCAAAGACATTTCCACCAAGCTACTAGAGCTTCGTGATGAACTATAACATATCAGGGATAGATAAGATGATCCTTGAAGTGTTCGCGATGTTTGACACCGCGAAAATAGAAGTCAAGTAGGAGCATCAATTGTTGATGGTTGGTAAAACCACTAGTTTCAAGAAGGGCAAGGGCAACAAAGGATACTTAATGAAACGGCAAAAACAGTTGCTGCTCTAGTGAAGAAACCCAAGGTTGAACCCAAACCCGAGACTAAGTGCTTCTGTAATGAGAGGAACGGACACTGAAGCGGAACCACCCTAGATACTTGGTAGAAGAGAAGGCTGGCAAGGTCGATAGAAGTATATTGGATATACATTATGTTAATGTGTACTTTACTAGTACTCCTAGTAGCACCAGGGTATTAGATACCGGTTCAGTTGCTAAGTGTTAGTAACTCGAAATAAAAGCTACGGAATAAACGGAGACTAGCTAAAGGTGAGCCGACGATATGTGTTGGAAGTGTTTCCAAGGTTGATGTGATCAAGCATCGCACGCTCCCTCTACCATCGAGATTGGAGTTAAACCTAAAATTGTTATTTGGTGTTTGCGTTGAGCATAGACATGATTGCATTATGTCTATCGCAATACGGTTATTCATTTAAGGAGAATAATGGCTACTCTATTTATTTGAATAAATGCCTTCAATGGTCTTGCACCTAAAAGAATGGTTTATTGAATCTCGATCGTAGTGATACACATTTTCATGCCAAAAGATATAAGATAGTAATGATAGTACCACTTACTTGTGGCACTGCCATGTAAGTCATATTGGTGTAAAACGCATGAAGAAGCTCCATGTTGATGGATCTTTGGACTCACTCATTTTTGAAAAGTTTGAGACATGTGAACCACGTCTGTTGGTGTATACGCATGAAGAAACTCCATGGGGATGGATCGTTTGGACTCACTTGATTTTGAATCACTTGAGATATGCAAATCATACCACATGGGCAAGATGACTGAAAAGCCTCGGTTTCAGTAAGATGGAACAAGATAGCAACTTGTTGGAAGTAACACATTTTGATGTGTGCAGTACAATGAGTGCTGAGGCATGCAGTGAATATCGTTATGTTCTTACTTCACGGATGATTTAAGTAGATACTGAGTGTATTTACTTGATGAAACACAATTCTGAATTATTGAATGGTTCAAGTAATTTCAGAGTGAAGTTAAAGATCATCGTGACAAGAGGATAAAATGTCTATGATATGATCATAGAGATGAGTATCTGAGTTACGAGCTTTGGCACGCTATTAAGACATTGTGGAAATTGTTTCACAATTAATACCGCCTGGAACACCATAGTGTGATGGTGTGTCCGGACATAGTTGCACCCTATCAGATATGGTGCGTACCATGATGTCTCTTATCGAATTACCACTATTGTTCATGGGTTAGGCATTAGAGACAACCGCACTCACTTTAATAGGGCACCACGTAATTCCGTTAAGACGACACTGTTTGAACTATGGTTTGGAGAAACCTAAGTTGTCGTTTCTTAAAAGTTTGGGGCTGCGACCTTATGTGAAAAAGTTTCATCGTGATAAGCTCGAACCCAAAACGGATAAATACATCTTCATAGGACACCCAAAACAGTTGGGTATACCTCCTATCTCAAGATCCGGAAGCAAAAGTAATTGTTTCCAGAAACGGGTTCTTTATCGAGGAAAATTTCTCTCGAAAGAATTGAGTGGGAGGATGGTGGAGACTTGATGAGGTTATTGAACCATCACTTCAACTAGTGTGCAGCAGGGCATAGGAAGTTGTTCCTGTGGCGCCTACACCAATTGAAGTAGAAGCTTATGATAGTGATCATGAAGTTTCGGATCAAGTCACTATCGTACCTCGTAGGATGACAAGGATGCGTACTACTTCAGAGTGGTACATTAATCATGTCTTGAAGGTCATGTTGCTAGACAACAATGAACCTACGAGCTATGGAGAAGCGATGGTGGGCCCGGATTCCGACAAATGGTTAGAAGCCATGAAATCCGAGATAGGATCCATGTATCAGAACAAAGCATGGACTTTGGTGGACTTGCCCGATGATAGGCAAGCCATTGAGATAAATGGATCTTTAAGAAAAAGACGGACGTAGACGGTAATGTTACCGTCTATGAAGCTCGACTTGTGGCGAAGAGTTTTTCACAAGTTCAAAGGAGTTGACTACGGTGAGGCTTTCTCACTCTAGCGATGCTAAGAGTCTGTTGGAAATGGATTAGCAGTTACTGCATTATTTATGAAATCTTGCAGATAGAATGTCAAAACATTGTTTCCTCGACGATATCCTTGAGGAAAGGTTGTATGTGATACAACCAGAAGGTTTTGTCACTCCTGAAAGACGCTAACAAGTATGCAAAGCTCCAGCAACCCTTCTAAGGACTGGAGTAAGCATCTCGGAGATGGAATATACGCTTTGATGAGATGATCAAAGATTTTGGGTTTATACAAAGTTTATGAGAAACTTGTATTTCCAAAGGAGTGAGTGGGAGCACTATAGAATTTCTGATGAGTATATGTTGTTGACATATTGTTGATCAGAAATGATGTAGAATTTCTGGAAAGCATATAGGGTTATTTGAAAAGTGTTTTTCAATAGAAAACCTGGAATAAGCTGCTTAAACGTTGAGCATCAAGATATATGAGGATAGATCGAAAACGCTAAATGATACTTTCAAATGAGCACATACCTTGACATGATCTTGAAGGTGTTCAAGATGGATCAGTCAAATAAGGAGTTCTTGCCTGAGTTGTAAGGTATGAAGTTAAGAGTTAAAGCTCGACCACGGCAGAAGAGAGAGAAAGGACGAAGGTCGTCCCCTATGCCTTAGACATAGGCTCTACAGTATGCTATGCTGTGTACAGCACCTGATATGTGCCTTGCTACATATCTGGCAAGAGGGTACAAAGGTGATCAAGGAGTGGATCACCAGATAGCAGTCAAAATTATCCTTAGAGGAATAAGGATATGTTTCTCGGTTATGGAGGTGATAAAGAGTTCGACGTAAAGAGTTGCGTCGATGCAAGCTTAACACCTATCCGGGTGACTCTGAGTAGCAAACCGGATACATATAGTGGAGCAACCACTTGGAATAGCTCCAAGTGGAGCGTGGAAGCAGCATTTACAATATGACCTAGAGATTTGCGAAGTACATACGGATCTGAATGTTACAGACCCGTTGACTAAAACCTCTCTCACAAGCAAAACATGATCAAACCCCAGAACTCATTGAGTCTTAATCACATGATGATGTGAATTAGTTTAGTGACACTAGTAAACTCTTTGGATGTTGGTCACATGGCGATGTGACCTAACAGTGTTAATCACATGGCGATGTGAACTAGATTATTGACTCTAGTGCACGTGGGAGACTGTTGGAAATATGCCCTAGAGGCAATAATAAATTAGTTATTATCTTATGTCCTTGTTCATGATAATCGTTTATTATCCATGCTATAATTGTATTGAAAGGAAACTCAGATACATGTGTGCGTACATAGACAACACCATGTCCCTAGTAAGCCTCTAGTTGACTAGCCCGTTGATCAATAGATGGTTGCGGTTTCCTGACCATGGACATTGGATGTCGTTGATAACGGGATCACATCATTAGGAGAATGATGTGATGGACAAGACCCAATCCTAAGCCTAGCACAAAGATCGTAGTTCGTATGCTAAAGCTTTTCTAATGTCAAGTATCATTTCCTTAGACCATGAGATTGTGCAACTCCCGGATACCGTAGGAATGCTTTGGGTGTACCAAACGTCACAACGTAACTGGGTGGCTATAAAGGTGCATTACAGGTATCTCCGAAAGTGTCTGTTGGGTTGGCACGAATCAAGACTGGGATTTGTCACTCCGTGTAAACGGAGAGGTATCTCTGGGCCCACTCGGTAGGACATCATCATAATGTGCACAATGTGACCAAGGGGTTGATCACGGGATGATGTGTTACGGAATGAGTAAAGAGACTTGCCGGTAACGAGATTGAACAAGGTATCGGGATACCGACGATCGAATCTCGGGCAAGTACAATACCGCTAGACAAACGGAATTGCATACGGGATTGCTTGGCTCCTTGACATCGTGGTTCATCCGATAAGATCATCGTGGAACATGTGGGAGCCAACATGGATATCCAGATCCCGCTGTTGGTTATTGACCGGAGAATGTCTCGGTCATGTCTGCATGGTTCCCGAACCCGTAGGGTCTACACACTTAAGGTTCGGTGACGCTAGAGTTGTTATGGGAAATAGTATGTGGTTACCGAAGGTTGTTTGGAGTCCCAGATGAGATCCCGGACATGACGAGGAGCTCCGAAATGGTCCGGAGGTGAAGATCGGTATATTGGACGAAGGGTATTGGAGTCCGGAATTGTTCTGGGGGTACCAGGTGATGACCAGTGTGTCCGAAAGGGTTTCGGAGGCCCCGGCAAGCTTTGGGGGGCCTTATGGGCCAAGGGGAGAGGGCACATCAGCCCACTAAGGGGCTGAGCTCCCCTCCCACCCCATCTCACGTAACCTGGAGAGGTGGGGGCGCCACCCCTAGGGTAGCCACCCCTCCCGGCTTGGGGGGCAAGTTTCCTAGGGGGTGGGGGCGCCAAAACCGATCTAGGGTTTCCCCTATGGCCGCCGCCCCTCCCCTAGGGAACCCTAGGGCGCCTCCCCCTCCTCCCTTCCCCCTATATATAGTGAGAGAGAGAGAGAGAGGGCAGCCGCACCCTTCCCCTGGCGCAGCCCTACCTCTCTCCCTCCTCGTCTCTCGTAGTGCTTGGCGAAGCCCTGCTGGAGTACCGTGCTCCTCCACCACCACCATGCCGCTGTGCTGCTGCTGGATGGAGTCTTCCTCAACCTCTCCCTCTCTCCTTGCTGGATCAAGGCATGGGAGACATCACCGGGCTGTACGTGTGTTGAACGCGGAGGTGCCGTCCGTTCGGCACGAGGATCTCCGGTGATTTGGATCACGATGAGTACGACTCCTTCAACCCCGTTCTCTTGAACGCTTCCGCTTAGCGATCTAAAAGGGTATGTAGATGCACTCTCCTTCCCCTCGTTGCTGGTTTCTCCATAGATAGATCTTGGTGACACGTAGGAAAATTTTGAATTTCTGCTACGTTCCCCAATAGGCTCTGTGTTCCCTCCTTCACCCGGAGCAACTTTTCACTGCCGTCTGATTCCACAAGGCTATGTTATTGTGATGGTGGACAAAATAACGGAGGGATTTGAGGAGCTCCAGCTTGACCACC
>NC_057795.1:16860248-16862230 GCF_018294505.1 Triticum aestivum
CTCCTCCTCCTCCTCCTCCTCCTCTGGCGAGTCATCAGGGCACTCAGCCTCCTGCTCCGGCGTGTGAGGGCGGAAGTACTCCGCCTCCTTATCCGCCTGCTCCGGTGCGTTCGAGCAGCCCGCCTCCTCCTTCGTCGCCTCGTAAGCGAAGGAGGAACACAGACGCCGCCGCTCCGGCTGCTCTGCCTCTTCAGCAACGAAATAAGATAGCCACAGCCGCTCCGGCTGCTTCCGCGTCTAGCAGTACAGCCAGGGGCGTGAGGCTAGCAGAACGAACAAAAGGGAAACAAATTCCCCAGCTTGGCGAACAAGCAAAGCAATCGTGCCCCCCGCTCAATGTTTCTAGTGATATCGTCGCTAATCTTCCGGGGGTGCTGCCCGATACCAATCCTACAGATTACATGACCGACGAGGATGCAATAATTTTTGGAACAATGGAGGTGGACACATTAAGATTCGAGCACGAGAAGCCTCTCGTCAGACCTGGTACTTCCCTAACAACGATGATGCGAAGATTCCATGATTGGTACATGGACATCTGCAAGAAGTCTGGGAAAAGTACTTTGTCGCTATCGGTTAAAGAGGAGCACAACCTCGTTGGAATTGATGTGTTATTAGTTCCATATGAGGAGTTCTTCCGATTTTTCAATCAAAAGGCCCTCGATAAAACAATCATCACTTGCTACTGTCTGTAAGTACTACTTCTCTGTAATTTGTTAAGTCTCTATATATAGCTCAGCTCTTTCATTGCATGTATATATAATTATCCTCACCATATTATGCAGATTGAAGATCGTCGAATTGAAGAAAAGACAAGTAGGTGATATTGGGTTCATTAACACAAATATCATGGATGAATGGAGTGTTAAACATGATGCCAGAGAAACCGAGGCCAAGTTGCTCGCATCGTTAATTCAAAATCAAAACAAAGCTACAATACTCTTTCCTTACGAATACAAGTGAGTGTTACTGTCTTCTGCATATCCGGTTTCCCTTATTACTCGAGGTTATAGTAATGTAATTGATGAGTTATGCATGCATGCGCAGATACCACTTTATTCTGCTAGAGATTAAGCTTGAGCAGGGAGCCAGGGACTAGTAACCGTCATAGACTCCAAACGAAAAAATCTAGAGGAGTATGCGACCATGACTAAAATGCTCGAGAAGTAAGTTCAATCGATCATTATTGCACCATATCGGCAACTTTGTTCATTTCATGATATCAAGTAATTGTTTCCTTTGTCTGGCAGGGCCTGGAAAAAGTTCACCGCACAAGCTCCGAGACTGTCGGCGCAACTGTGATTTGACCACCTGAATGTAAGTACTAGCTACTAGCTAGTTCCACGCATCTCCCATTGATTCTAGCTAGTTTCATCAATACCATTTATTATGCTTGCTTATCAGTTTGATTGACCTATATTTCTGTTGTAAAGTGGTTGTGGCAGGAACACAGGAATGATTTGTGTGGATACTACATTTGCGAGTTCATCCACCACACCACCTGTGAGCGGGGCTTCTCTAAACAATAATATGAAGTAGGTAAGCAATAATATTCACAATTTTATTTTGTGATGTACCATCATTTGTGTTCAGTTTCATTCATATATATGTATTGACCCCTTTCTTGAAATGAGATGTGGCAGACGCGGGATGAACTCCTACCACAAGATCGCATACAAGCAATTCAAGAGGAATTGGCTGGATTCTTTCTTGACCACGCCATCGACAAACACGGAGAATATCATGTGGAAGTTGAGTTCAGATGTTAGGGGATGTAAGAGATCTTATATTGTAGCGCCAGATAGATATACGAAAACTTATTGTTCGACCAATCTATCGGAGAAGGAGAGGTCGATCACTTCTCTCTGTGTATCTGTTCATGACGATCTTCTGTACTTAATGGTTTCCTTCATTTGCTTACTAGCTAGCTAGCGTGTCGAGTCTATACGTAGTGTCGACCAAGCACAGAGATAAGAGAGGAC
>NC_057795.1:16862493-16876442 GCF_018294505.1 Triticum aestivum
CCGGTTGGTGGCACCAACCGGGACAAAAGGCCCCCCTACCTGGGCAAGCCGCTCCGGCCACGTGGAGCCCCATCTGTCCCGGTTCCTGTTCGAACCGGGACTAAAGGTATAGGGCTTTAGTTACGACCCTTTAGTCCCGGTTCGGGAACCGGGACCAATGGCCCTCACGAACCGGTTCGAATGGCCCTTTTATACTAGTGAGCCTTCCCGCACCTCCGGTGATGTGTGAGTAGTTTACCACACAACTACAGGTCCATAATGATTAGCTAGATGGCTTCTTCTCTCTTTAATCTTCAATACAATGTTCTCCTCGAAGATCTATTCGATGTAATCTTCTTTTGCGGTGTGTTTGTTGGGGTCCAATGAATTGTGTGTTTATAATCAGGTTATTCATTAAAAGTAATTAAGTCTTTGCTAAACTTTATTATGCATGATTGTTTTCGCTTTGTATTTCTCTTTGATCTATCCGTTTGGTTTGGCCACATAGATTGATTTATCTTCATTAGGAAGGTGCTTTGTAGTGGGTTCAATTGTTGTGGCGTCCTCACCTCGTGACAGAAGGGGTAGCGAGGCACGTATTGTATTGTTTTTACTAAGGGTAAAATGACGGGGTTTAATCATATTGCATGGTTTTATTCTATCTATATTATGTCATCTTGCTTAAATTGTTACTCTGTTTGTCATGAACTTAATACCCTAGATGCATCTTGGATAGCGGTCTATGGGTGGAGTAATAGTAGTAGATGCAGGCAGGAGTCGGTCTACTTGTCACGGACGTAATGTCTATATACATGATTATTGCCATGAATAACATCATAAATATGCGCTTTTCTATCGATTGCCCTACAGTAATTTTTCTACCCACTGTATACTATCTTTACGAGAGAGAAGCCTTTAGTGAAAATTGTGGCCCCCAGGTCTACATTAATCATCTGACAAAAACCAAAAATACCTTGCAGCTATTTTACTCTTTTTATTTACTTCGCTTTAATCATCTTACAAAAACGAAAAATACCTTGCAGCTATTTTACTCTTTTTATTTACTTTGCAATTTATCGACCTACTACTATCAGATTTAATCCTTGCAATTAATGAGTACAAGGGGATTGACAACCCTCTTGCCCGCGTTTGGTGCAAGTATTTGCTCTTGTGTGTAGGTACTGCTTACTAGGCTTTTGCATGGTTCTCCTATTGGTTCGATAACCTTGGTTCTCACTGAGGAAAGTACTATCCACTACTATATTGCTTCACAATTCTTCTTCGGGAAAAATCCCAAAGCAGCTCACAAGTACAACAGCCCTTCGGGAGGCCCTTGCACAGAAACTCGATCAGTAACTCGGACAACCCTCCGGGAGGCACTCGGATAGATACTCGATCAGTTACTCGGGCAGTCCTTCGAGAGGCACACTGTCAGATCCTTGGTCAGAACCTTAGCGTATCTCTCGAACTAAGATCAAAACTACCACCTCTCTACCAGGTTGCACACATCCGGGGTCAACTATCCGGCAGGGCTTCGCCATCCAGAACTAGGCCCTACCGGAGACTAGACAGCCTTTCTGCTCTATGAACCTATTTCGTGTGAGGGAGAGAGAGGTGGCAATTCCTGCATGCCTTGTGTTTGAGAGAGAATGGGTGATTTTTGAGAGGACTCTCCACCTCTATTTCTTGGATGAGAGGCTATGGGGAAAATACCAAAATGCCCTCATATTAGTGTTCCCACTGTTTACAATAGTGTTTCACTACTCATAGTAGTGTTTCCACTATTTACAATAGTGTTGCACTATTCATGATAGTGTTTCCACTATTTACAATAGTGTTTGACTATCCATACAGTGTTTCACTATTCATAACAATGTTTTCACTATTTACAATAGTGTTCCACTATTCATAACAGCGTTTCCACTATTTACAATAGTGTTCCACTATTCTTAATAGTGTTCCACTGTTCTTAATAGTGTTTCCACCATTCATGAGATATTTTCTCCTAACAGTGTTTGCACTATTCACTCCACTATTCATGACAACTTTTCATGAAATATATTCACCGTCCGTTTAATCAGAAAAAATTCCAGAAGGTTCAGAACATTTCTGGCACCCCAATTCTGGACACGTTCCGGAATATTTCCGGTATAAAGTTTTGTCTCTGAAACATTTCCGGTTTTCACTTTGAAACTTTTCCGGCAACAATCTCTCGGACACCCTGTCTATTACTTAGCAGATAGATGACCCTTAAGTGTGTGACCCCGTAGGCTCGGTGAAGTACAGACATGACCCAAACTCATTCCGATCAATGATCAATAGTGAAACCATGGACATCCATATTGATCCCTATACCCACACGAATAAATATTCGAGCAAACCTATAATTACCGAGTGTTGTTTGTGTTGCTTCATGATATGTTACAAATACCCGATGTGAGATTTAATGGTATTCCCGTGACTCAACAACTTGTTCACTATGCTAGTTTCCTTGTTACCGCTTTTGTCCTCTTTTCTTGTTCCCGCGTTCCATCATCCCCGTGATCAAATCATGCTGGCATCTCATCTGCCAGCTCTCACTTATCTCTGTCTTAACAGGGTGAGCAGTGCAGGTATATTGGTGCTTTCTGCAGGGTGCTTCTGTCAGTCGAAGACGCTCGTTATGAGGCGCATGCCTAATGTCAAGAAACTGGAGATTGAGGAGGGCGCCATTCCATGCGTTGATGAGATCTACATCATGTCACTCTCGGAGCTGAGTATGGTCCCTCATGGCATCGAGTCGCTTGGGTCTCTCAAGAAGCTCTGGATGCTGTACCTGCACAAGGACTTCAAGGCTGACTGGGGTCTGAACCAGATGCACAACAAGATGAAGCATGTTCCAGAGCTCCGTGCCTAGCTAGCAGAGAGCGACACTCTACCTACTTCGGTAATAAACCATCGTTAGAATTTCTTATAAAATATAAGTGTGCACGCTTCTAATTATCTGTAACGAGTCATATGGTACTGTGATAGTATCAACAGCTCTCAGTTTCTTTGCAACTGCATCTTATCATGTATTGTTGGTTCTGTAATAACTCCTGAAACGGGGCAATTCCTTGCTATCAGAAACAAAAATGAGTGAGTTTGTTTCATTTATATAAAATTAATTAATTATTCTGGTTAGTTTTCCTTGGTATCATAGATAGACCGATTCGACCAAAGCATATATGTACTCGTGCATCTCTCTTTTTCCTAGTATATATTTTGCAATATTACTCATTACAAGGAAACATATCATTAGCCACCAAGCATTTTGGCCGCTATACATGTATGTATTGGAACCAACTTACTAATACTTTGGTTAACAAGTATGCTCACGTATCAGTACTGAACTGGCATACATATAACTACCAAGGTTTGAACTACCTATGACCAAACTGAAAAACTGAACACACACGGATTCAATTCCCCCTCGCCCAATTTCTCGCACACAGCTGTAGGAAGGAGAAAGGGAGTGGCAAAGGGCGTTGCAGCGGTGCAGTAGTGGTTGCTGCGTCGTAGCAACTGGCGACAGCAGACTTGGTACTTCAGAGGCTTCAGGATCGAAGGAAGAGGAAAAGCTGCAACCACGCCGCTGAATCAGAGAACATTTGCAATCGATTAGTTCTAGGTGAGTGACTCTACTACTTTCGTGTGTTTCAGATGGAACTCTTGAATATCTCCTGCCCGATTTTGGTTGGTTTTCTACTAAATTTGGCTTGCAGGCAGGGTTGTCACGTCTAGGATCTCAGAAATTCGGTTATGTTTTGTGTTACTTTAACCAGTATGCTTGGTTCTGAGTACTTGGGTTTTATGAATGTAGCTTGTTCTGTGTGATACGTTGGACCGTGAGTTCTAGAGTTCCATATAAACAAATCCGGCCATTTTCATTGGCAGCTACTGGAACAAATTAAACTCGTGACCTCATGGTTACAAGGCAACAGCTTTACCGCTGCGCCATGGCACCCCTTCTCAAATATGCGTGATGATACTCTGATTTAAGTTTTGTATGGTGCTTTTCTTATTTCCCTTTTGATAGGAATGGCAGTGCAACTATCTGGAATAAATAATATGCTTAAGAGGCTTACTCATTTAATGTTGAGTTGTGATAAATAGCCTATGTGTATGTTGTACAGGTACCCCTTTGTTGCTTTGTTTTGTATTTTTGTTACCAATTTGGTTCACTTTCTGAATATGCCTATGCCTCTTTTAAGGTTTCGAGTTCTTTTTTTTTTTGACACAGAACAGGGATCTTTATTGCTTAATGGAAATTCGGTTACAATCAGCCACAAGGCTACTCACGAGGAAGCCTGGACTTTCCTCTATCCAACACTCTGAACTACTAAGACTAGTAGCATATTTAGCACATATGTCTGCTGGAACATTAGCATCCCTCATCAAAGATAGGTACCACAATTGACCTTGAATTGTGACCCGAGGTCCAGAGGTTGACTACCTCTAAACAGTTTGTTTCCATCACCACATGTGAAAAGCCTCTGAGTTGAGCAAAAATGGTACCCTCTCGCAGCGCAAGAGCCTCGGCGATGAAAGGATCAGAAACACCCGCAAAGGGTTTACTCCACGCCCCCATGAAGGAGAGATGAGATCTAGCGACTCCTCCTCCACCCCCATTCTGGGCATCCATGTCAATGGCCCCATCAGTGTTAATTTTCACCCAGCCCGGTTCAGGAGGGCGCCAGTTCTGACCAACTGGTAAACGCCGACGATCCTGTGGCATAGCCAGTACTGACAAGTCATCTCTTGCCCGTTTGATGGACTGCCGAGGGTCAAAACCCTCCTGATCATGAATCCACCGGTTACGAGCAATCCATATCGCATGCATGACGGTGATGATCTTGCACCTGTCTGCATCGGGAATTATCTCGTCCAACACAATGTCTTTAGCCCAAGTGCTAGGATGCAGCCGAGGTAATTTTAGATCCAGTTCCTCTCTTGCCGCTGCCCAGAAACTCCTTGCATGGGAACAATGCACTAGAGCGTGCATCAAGTCCTTTTCCACAGATTTACATAAATCGCATGTAGCGATTGTCCTGATGTGGCGGTACTGCAATGTGGCGTAGTCGGGAAGAATTCCCCGCACAACCCTCCACCAGAACACTCGCACTTTCGGTAATATTTTGAGCTTCCATAGGGTCGACCAAAGTTGTTTCTCTGACGATGAAGTCTCCGATACCGTCCCTTCCTCTAGAGCGTGATGCTCGTTGCGAGTCACAAGAGAGCGATATGCTGTTTTGACAGAGTATTCGCCTGATCTTTCTAACGCCCACACAAGTTGATCTTCTCCACCACCAGCTCGCAAAGGAATGTTAAGAATGGTTGTAGCATCTGGCGCGGGAAAATTTCGCCTGACAAGCTGAACATCCCACTGTCCCGAGGTCTGATCAATAAGCTCAGACACAAATACCAGCGGATCATTGCCGAGATGTCCCATAGGCTTGTGCGTAAGTGTTGAGGGTATCCACTGATCGTTCCAAATAGAGATCGTGGTACCACTTCCAACCTGTTTAATCAAGCTTGTGTCCAAAGATTTCCGTCCAGCAATGATGGCTTTCCACGTGGCTGAAGACGACTTTAGAGCTCCTGTTTGCATAAATTCAGAATCTGGGAAGTATTTCCCCTTCAGAACTCGAGAGCAGAGCGATTCCGGGTGTGTTAGCAAACGCCATCCTTGTATGCCTAGCAATGCCAGATTGAAGTTGCCTAAATCCCGAAAGCCCATTCCTCCTTTCTCCTTTGGTGTTGCTAGCTTATCCCAGGATATCCAATGTAAAGACCGCTTATCTATGGAGCTGCTCCACCAATACTTTGCCATGCAGGACGTCAACTGTCCGCAAACCTTCTTTGTTAGCAAGAAACAGCTCATGCTAAAGGTTGGGATGGCCTGGGCGACCGATTTTATTAGTACTTCCCTTCCTGCACAAGCCATGTTTCATTCTGACCAGCCTTGCATCTTTCCCCGACTTCTTTCACCGAGGTGATGAAAGGTGCCACTTGTGATCCGTCCCACTGCTGTCGGAAACCCCAAATATTTCTCTGAGAAAGCTTCAACCTGAATGTTCAGAGTTTGCTTGATGGCTTCACGAACGGGTTGCGAAGAGTTTGGACTGAAATATATTGAACTCTTCTCTCTATTCACCGCTTGACCCGAACACTCTGCATAAATTTGTAGGATCTCATTCAGTCTTTCTGCGCTATGCACTTGAGCGTTAAGGAAGATCAGACTATCGTCGGCAAACAGCAAATGATTCACCCATGGTGATCTGAAACTCACGCGTATGCCACGATCTATAAAATTGCCGCCAAAGTAATTCATCAAGGAGGTGAAACCTTCGGCACAAATTAGAAACAGGAAAGGTGAATATGGATCTCCTTGACGGAGGCCTCTCGAAGGTGAAAAATAAGGTAGTAGGGTTCCATTCACCTTGACTGTAAATCAGACTAAGGAGACACATTTCATGATTAGTCTGACAAATTTGTCACAGAAACCCAATTTGATCATCATGGCCTCCAAATAATGCCATTCGACTCGATCATATGCTTTAAGCATATCTAACTTAACTGCACATGATACATTTTTTCCTTTCTTTCTTCTCTTCAACGTGTGTATGCTCTCATATGCCACCAGTACATTGTCAGTTATCAGCCGACCAGGGATAAATGCACTTTGCTCCGCTCCAATCACCTCATCCATCAGGCCTCTCAGCTTGTTCGTGCCTGCTTTGGCTCCAATCTTGTAGAGTACAGGACAAAGAGCAATTGGTCGGTATTGAGAAATTCTTTGAGGGTTGCGAATCTTTGGAATCAATGTGATAGCCGTGTCGTTCAGTCCAGTCGGTAATTCGCCACCATTCAAGAAATCTAGAATTGCCGCGGTGATGTCGTCCCCGAGTACATCCCAATGCCGTTGGAAGAAGCCGGCTGTGAATCCGTCAACTCCAAGGGCCTTGGACGGGGCCATTTGGAACAAAGCTGTTTTCACCTCTTCAGCCGTAAAATCCTTTGCTAGAAACTCATTCATCGCGTCAGATACACGGCGAGGAACAACCTGTAAAATTTGATGCAAGTCATTGTAGCCTTGAGATGTGTACAAATCTTGATAGAATTCAAGAATCTCTCTCCTCACTTCTTCAGGCTCCTCGATAAATTGTCCATCAGCTTTCTGAAGAGAAGTGATTCTATTAATCCGTTTCCGCTGCGCTGCTTGGGCATGAAAGTAATCAGTGTTTCTGTCCCCAACCCGCAACCAAAGTACTCAAGATCTTTGTTTTATCCAAATCTCCTCCTGTCTAAGGGCTTCCCGCAGTTGTGCAGCTACTACTTTTTCTTCAATTCTGTGAGAACATAACAATGGTCAGATTCGAGTTCTGTTTGGGTACAACCCCCCACACAAAATGTATAAAGGGTAGTATGGACTTTTGACATGGTATACCCACTTTGTACTTAGTAGCGCTCGACTGGGCCGGCCCAAGAAAGTACCCGTAGTAGCGCTCGCACCTACTGTGGCTATAAGAGTTAACTCGCTTGGATTTGATCTCTGCACCTCCAACTTAGAGAGAGCAGCTACTTACCAATCAACCTAACAGACGTTAGTGGCTATTAAAGAGCGTACCACTTTAAGATCTAACTACAACGCAGAATCCGGGAAGTTTATGGATTTTTTTATCTTTTCTTGGAAATTTTCAATATTTTTTTAAAGCGAGTAATGTTTGAAAATCAAGCAATTGTTTCAACAACTCTAACAAACTTTGAATAATAAAAAAAAACGTTGTCTTTTTAGACAGGAACCATTTTTTAAAATCCTAAATATTTTATGAAGAAACGTGGACATTTTTTGAACTTAGAGAACAAAACATGTTAATGGGAACATTTTGAAAATTCTGAACAATTTTTAAAAACATGAACATTATAAGTAATTCCCAAACATTTCTTGAGTTCTGAGAAAAAATTGAAAACAGGAACGTTTTTAACATTCTGAACGTTTTCAAAAAAACAAAAACCTTTTCTGAAATTCTCGTATATTTTTGGGATTTACGAAAAAAATGAACACTTGAGCATTTTTTAATTTAATGGAAAAATCTCAATCATTTTAGGAAACCGCAAACAATTTTTAAAAAACCCGAACGTTTTTTGAAAGTTCCAAACATTACGGGAAAAGTTGATCATTATTAAAATTTTGAGAAAAAAATTGTAAACAGCAAGAATTTTAACATTCAGAATAATTTCTAGAAAAAAAGAACATCGTTGAAAATCCTGTACATTTTTTGAATTTATAAAAACAATTGAATAAAAACACTTTTTAAAATGCTAAACAACTTTTTGAAATCATGAATCAATTTTGAATTTTCCAAAATGACATTGAAATCATAAATATTTGTGAAAAAGGTAAATAAATTTGAAAAGAGAACAAGAAATGAAAAAGGAAACATGAAAGCAATGAAAAAGTCAGAAGGGTCCGTATGAGAGCATGTTTTTTGGCATCGTCAAATAACCTCAAATTTTTCGTGAGCTTATATGACCAATTCAAGGAACCATGCCAAGTTATTTGAGTTTTCGATATTTTTTGCATTTTCTGGAGTTTTCTGGGTGAACAATACCTGATAAATGCCAGACGTGACATGACTTGCATACGATGTCAGAAATTGTTCAAATCTGACATGGATGACTACCATGAGCATGCCCACCTGCTGGCAAAAGTTAGGTCATTTCATGCATGTCCATATGAGAGTACGGGGACATTTTGTGAAATTCCAGATCATTTTTTTTAACTTTGTATTGAAAAAAAATTTGGTATTCAAAAGAAAATTTCAAATTGTTGAACATCTTTCAAAAAGAATAATAAAGTTCTAGAAGGAGAAAATTAATTAACGAAAAAGAGAAGAATAATGAAAAATTAGAGAAGAAAAAAATGCTTAGGCCCTAAAAAATTCAAAAAATTCAAAAAATATTCGCAAATGTTAAAAAAAATGCTAGCAAAATTTGAAAAGTGTTCACATCTTCACCATGTGCACGCCCACCCGTTAACCAAAGTTGATGCCCTTTTCTGAATGTCCAAAAAAAATACCATGTTCAACCTATGGTGTCCAGATAGGCGAAAAGGCTCCGCTGAGAGCACGTTGTTTCTCAACATCCGTGAAATGACTTCATTTTGTTCACATTGACTTGTATGACCAATTCAAGGCACCATGCCAAGTTGTTTTGGTTTTCTACAAATTTTGTAATTTCTGGATTTTCCTTAGTAAAAAAGGGCGATAAATGACCGGATGTGACGCAACTTGCATATGCTGTCGGAAATAATTCAAACCTGGCATGAATGCCTACCATGAGCATGCCCACCTGCTTGTAAAAGTTGGGGTTACTTCATCCATGTCCGAAAATAGACCATGTTCAATGGAGGTGCTCAGGTAATCAAGAAGGGTCCGTATGAGAGCATGTTTTTGTCGATATCTTCAAATGACTACAATATTTCCCCACAAGCTTAAATGGCCAATTCAAGACACCATGCCAAGTTGTTTGAGGTTTTAATAATTCTTGCATTTTCTTGAGTTTTCTCGATCAAAAATGGCTTATACATGCTCGGGCATGACGCAACTTGCATATAGTGTCAAAATTCGTTCAAACCATGGGCATGCCCACCTACTAGCAATAGTTGGATCATTTCATGCATGTCCAAAAAATATACCATGTTCAACGGGGGTTGTTCGGGTAGGCGAGACGGGTCCGTATGAGAGCTCGTTTTTATTGGCATCGTGAAATGACCCAAAAAATTCCATGAGTTTATATAACCAATTCAAGGCACCATGCCAATTTGTTTGAGTTTTTGATTCTTTTTTTGCAATTTATGGAGTTTTCTCCATGAAAAATGGACGACAAATGGCTAAACGCGACGCAACTTGTGTATGGTGTCGGAAATCGTTCAAACCTGGCATGATTGCATGCCATGGGCATGCCTACCTGCTGGGAAAAGCTAGGGGTCATTACATGCATGTCTAAAAATATATCATGTTCAATGGAGGGTGTTCCGGGTAGGCCACATAGGGTCCTTATGAGAGTACTTCTTTTTGGCATCTTCAAATGACCCCAAATTTTTCCATGAGCTTTCATGACCAATTCAAGGCACCATCCCAAATTGTCCGGGTTTTCGACAATTCTTGCATTTTCTGGAATTTTCTCGGTGAAAATGATCGATAAATGACCAGACATCACGCAACTTGCATAAGGTGTCAGAATCGTTCAAACCTAATATGCAGAGTAAATGTTTGTATTTTTCTATAAATTTGGCCAAACTTTACGAAGTTTGACTTCATACAACTCTAATATACGGAGTAAATAAAAATGGACGAGATATAGGGGATGGTGAGAACATAAATAAAGACAGATAGTTTATAAAAAAAATTAGGCTGCTGCATTGAAGCACGTCACTTTATTCCCTTGCCTCTTCATGGAAGCTAGCGCATGGGTCTCCTTGATTAGCCCTTGCATGCACATGTTAATTAATAGGCCTAATTAATAGCGGTGATTAGCTGAGATTTATTTCCAATTTCTTCTGTGTGTTTTTTAGGGGAGCTCCTATACAGCGCTGCAGGCGCCCGTTAACGATCCGGCGCCTGCAGCGCTGCTAGCATGGGCCGGCCCACTAGCATGCTACCCTAATTTTCTTTAGTTGTTTTTTGTTTTGCGAAAATAAAAATATGAAATGAAGAAACGTTTACAGATTTAAAGAAAAAAGTTCATCCATTTAAAAAATATGTTCATATCTTTAAAAAAGGTTCATAAATTTTGTAAAAGTTCATCAATTTTAAAAAAAGTTCATTCAAATTGAAAAAAGTTCATCCAATTTAGCAAAAGTTCATAAAATTTGAAAAAAGTTCATAGGAATTGAGAAAAAGTTCATGTATTTTTAGAAAAACTTCATGGAACTGAAAAAAAAGTTCATAAATAAAAAAAGTTCATCCATTTTAAAGACAAAATGTTCATTAAATTTAATAAAAAATTCATCAATATTCAAAAAAGTTCACAGAATTTTCAAAAAAAAAGGTCAATCGGTGCCTAGATGGGCCGGCCCATTTACGGACGCCACAGGCGCCAGTTAACAAAATGCACGTTAACTGGCGCCTGTGGTGGCAAATAGGAAATGTCGTTTTTTCGTGGTCTTCCCGTTTCGGCTCATGGGCCTAATAAATCCAGCCGGAGGCTTCTTAAGTTTGCACACTCCTAATTATTCACAAACACTAGTCGCCCCATTGGTGAGTGACTCAACTTAACGTGTAAGAGGTCATCTATTTTGTGGATTTTTACATCTCACGTCGCGCTCCCTGCAGCCTTTATCAATGGGCCGGCCCAGTGAAAGGGTGTCTTCAACGCCATATATGTTCGGGATGTATTTCAAAAAAAGACAATCCTACCCTTTAAATTGAAGGGGTATCAAGAAATCTCGTGCGTTGATGTGTTTAGGGGGGTTGTACCGGAGAAGAAGTGAGCCCCGCTAAACGGCGGCAGTAATTCTAATTGTCCTAAGGTAGCGAAAATCCTTGTCGCATAAGTAGCGACCTGCACGAATGGTGTAACGACTGCCTCGCTGTCTCTGACATGGACCCGGTGAAATTGAATTCTCCGTGAAGATGCGAAGTACCAACGGCTAGACGGTAAGACCCCGTGCACCTTGACTATAGCTTCGCAGTGACAACCTTGAATGTTTTTCAGTGCCAGCCTTCCAGCACCTTTGGTTCATCAAACGAAAGGTGGGAGATCTGAAGCCAAAGGTAGAACAGGGGAAGGTATAAAAGCAGGTCCATAAAAATTGGTCGTGCAAGAATAGTAAACTTCAGTAAGATTTCAAAATTTCTATATAGCACCACGAGAGGACTAAGCACACAGATAACAATGGCAGTGGCATGAGCAACCGGAGCTAGCACCATATACACTCCCAGAGCAAAAGCAACAGATAAGCTTATGAGAGAACTTGTCATGAAGAACCCAGAGGCGCTCAAGTACATGCGGCGGCTCACCAGGTTATGCATGGAAGATCCAGAAAACATGAGACCAACGGTAACTATTAAGGAGCAAATAAAAGCTAATGCATTCGCCATCATGAATGCGTCAAACGTATACCTCCCGGCAAGTGTTGGTGTGCCTCTATTGGTATGATCGTCGGCTATGAAACCTCCAGGAACAGCAAAGGTCGCCCCGAATGCCACAGTTGCTATCAATACTGAACCAATGCCTATCATTTGGCTTAAATCTTTCACGTTCCCAGTTTATTTAATTGTTTCTTCTGGTGTTAGTTGGTATTGATACTTCTCTTCAATCCGGTCTCTGCGAAGACAACTATATTTAGCATTTGGCAATTTGAGTGCCTTGTGTATCAGACTGTCACTGTTCTGCAAAAACAAAGGAGAATATGACAACCATATAGATGTACAGGCCATGAATAAATTTGTGTCAGTTGAAGAGGCCAAAGTTTGTTACCCAAGCATAATATGTTCCGCGAGGAAGCATGCTTCTGGATAAATCAAGAGGAGTCTGCTTATTGTTATTTGCTATACTTAAGTTGACTTTCTTGTTCGCAAACACAGGACAGAAAATCCTATGCTTCTGAGTCCGGACAGCTAAATGCAATGCAGTGTTCCCATCAATGTCTCGCATATTCAAAATCCAATCTAAAGATGGTGTTCGGCAAACGAAGGAGACTATGTTCAATCTTCTTTTCTCAACGGCAACATGAAGGAATGTATGTCCTTGAGCAGTGCGCAATCCGGCACTACTAGGAAACTTCTCAAGTAGAGTGCTTATGGTAGAATTCCTACCCATAGAGGCAGAAATATGTATGGGGAACAATCATTTGTTGTCTGCCTGATACGCTGGTGCTGGGTTAGCTTTAAATAATTGCCTAAAACTAATGGGATCTTTGAAAGAAGAGGCCAAGTGAAGAGGCGTACTCCCATCTCTGTCCCCACACTAGTAGAAAAGGGGGCAATGGCCCAGGCAGGTTCAGCCCATTAGTCCCGGTTCTGCCACGAACCGGCACTAATAGAGGTATTTGTCCCGGTTCATGAGCCCAGGGGGCCGGCCGGGCCACGTGGGCCATTGGTCCCGGTTCGTCCGGACCTTTTGGTCCCGGTTGGTGGGACGAACCGGGACTAATGGGCCTGGCTCCTGGCCCATCACTATTCGTCCCGCTTGGTGGCATGAACCGGGACCAAAGGCTTCCCTTTAGCCCCGGTTCATGCCATCAACCGGGACCAATGGTGGTGCCTATATATACCCCCTCGCGCAATGGGGGTCCACGACGGCACCGTGGACCCCCTGAACTGGCTCAATCAGTGCGACCAATTTTTCAGGGGGCAACACATGCTCGTGTCCGTCCGCACCTGGATCACCTCCTATCATCTAGGAGGCACCACCCAGACATGGTATTACGCCCTCGAGCAGGACGAGGGCGGCATGCCCCCATGGGAGCGTTTCCGCGAGCTTTGCCTCTTGCGCTTCGGGCCGCCGATACGCGGGAGTCGGTTGGCGGAGCTTGGGCGCCTACCCTTCACCTCTACGGTGCAGGACTTCACCGACCGCTTCCAGGCCCTAGCGTGCCACGCGCCCGGCGTGACGGCTCGCCAGCGGGCCGAGCTCTTCGTTGGCGGTCTGCCGGATCATATCCGCGTGGACGTGGAGATGTGAGGCCCACAGGACCTCCAGACACATGCTCGTGCCTTCGAGCGTCGCGCAGTGGCCATCCAGGCGTCAACATCCCAGGGCGCCCGCCCTCTCTCTCTTGCGCGCGCGCGATCACAGCGCCGTCGGCCGCGCCTTCATCCACTCCAACCCTCCTTCCACTCCTATAACCTGAGAGCTCGTCCTGGTAGGGACCTGGTTCCTATCAATCTGGTATCAAGTGTCTCAGGTTTGATCATATCTGCGCCGCCGCCCACTCCTTCCCT
>NC_057795.1:16876738-16907755 GCF_018294505.1 Triticum aestivum
AGGAGATGTCGGCGGCGCTCCGCGACCTCACTCAGGCGGTCCAGGGCATCCGCCTCTTCCTCGCGAGTCCCTATGGGCCGCACCCGCCGCTATCGTCGCCGCCATCACCGGGCCGCCGTAGCTGGCGTGGCAGCTGCCACCTCCGGCGCCCTCAGTCGCCCCCATCCTACCGCTGTCGCAGCAACTGCAGCTGCTGTTGAGGAATGTAGTAATTTCAAAAAATTTCCTACGCACACGCAGGATCATGGTGATGCATAGCAACGAGAGGGGAGAGTGTTGTCCACGTACCCTCGTAGACCGAACGCGGAAGCGTTATAACAACGCGGTTGATGTAGTCGTACGTCTTCACGATCCGACCGATCCGAGTATCGAACGTACGGCACCTCCGAGTTCAGCACACGTTCAGCTCGATGACGATCCCCAGACTCCGATCCAGCAAAGTGTCGGGGATGAGTTCCGTCAGCACGACGGCGTGGTGACGATCTTGATGTTCTACCGTCGCAGGGCTTCGCCTAAGCACCGCTACAATATTATCGAGGTGGACTATGGTGGAGGGGGGCACCGCACACGGCTAAGGAACGATCACGAAGATCAACTTGTGTGTCTATGGGGTGCCCCCTGCCCCCGTATATAAAGGAGTGGAGGGGAGGGCCGGCCCTCTCTATGGCGCGCCCTAGGGGAGTCCTACTCCCACCGAGAGTAGGATTCCCCCTTTCCTAGTAGAACTAGGAGCCCTTCCATGTAGTAGGAGTAGGAGAGAAGGAAAGGGAAGGGAGAAGGAGAAGGAAGGAAGGGGGCGCCCCCCTCCATAGTCCAATTCGGACTAGTCAATTGGGAGGGGTGCGGCCACCCTTGAGGCCCTTTTCCTTCTTTCCCGTATGGCCCAATAAGGCCCAATACGTATTCCCGTAACTCTCTGGTACTCCGAAAAATACCCGAATCACTCGGAACCTTTCCGATGTCCGAATATAGTCGTCCAATATATCGATCTTTACGTCTCGACCATTTTGAGACTCCTCGTCATGTCCCCGATCTCATCCGGGATTCCGAACTCCTTCGGTACATCAAAACTCATAAACTCATAATATAATTGTCATCGAAACTTTAAGCGTGCGGACCCTACGGGTTCGAGAACTATGTAGACATGACCGAGACACGTTTCCGGTCAATAACCAATAGCGGAACCTGGATGCTCATATTGGCTCCTACATATTCTACGAAGATCTTTATCGGTCAAACCACATAACAACATACGTTGTTCCCTTTGTCATCGGTATGTTACTTGCCCAAGATTCGATCGTCGGTATCCAATACCTAGTTTAATCTCGTTACCGGCAAGTCTCTTTACTCGTTACGTAATGCATCATTCCGTAACTAAGTCATTAGCTACATTGCTTGCAAGGCTTATAGTGATGTGCATTACCAAGAGGGCCCAGAGATACCTCAGCGACAATCGGAGTGACAAATTCTAATCTCAAAATACACCAACCCAACATGTACCTTTGGAGACACCTGTAGAGCTCCTTTATAATCACCCAGTTATGTTGTGACGTTTGGTAGCACACAAAGTGTTCCTCCAGTAAACGGGAGTTGCATAATCTCATAGTCATAGGAACATGTATAAGTCATGAAGAAAGCAATAGCAACATACTAAACGATCAAGTGCTAAGCTAACGGAATGGGTTAATTCAATCACATCATTCTCCTAATGATGTGATCCCTTTAATCAAATGACATATCTTTTGTCCACGGCTAGGAAACATAACCATCTTTGATAAACGAGCTAGTCAAGTAGAGGCATACTAGTGACACTATGTTTGTCTATGTATTCACACATGTATTATGTTTCCGGTTAATACAATTCTAGCATGAATAATAAACATTTATCATGAAATAAGGAAATAAATAATAACTTTATTATTGCCTCTAGGGCATATTTCCTTCAGCTGCCGCCAGCAACCTCGGGGCCGAGCCTTTCGATGACGGCAGCCGGGGTACCCATCCATCAGGTACGGTTTCCCCCGTCTCCGCTGCCGGCCTGGCTGGTCGGGTCCTCCGCCCCGGTCTACATCATGGCTCCGAGCTAGCCACACGTGCTGTCCTCACCGGCACCGCCCCAACCATCCTATTCGGCGGGAGCCCGGGCTCCGCCGACCCCTACGTCGGCGTCGACGGGCCCCTCTTCCAGGGTGGCCCCCTCATGCCCACCTAATCGGCACCGTCGTCCTTGGTGCTCCGCGTCGATGAGGTGCACCCCTCCACTGTCCATGGCCAGACACCGCCGCACTTCTCCAAGCTTGATTTCGCCACCTACTATGGCACCGTGGACCCCCTGAACTGGCTCAATCAGTGCGACCAATTTTTCAGGGGGCAACGCACGATCACGTCCGTCCGCACCTGGATCACCTCCTATCATCTAGGAGGCGCCACCTAGACATGGTATTACGCCCTCGAGCAGGACGAGTGCGGCATGCCCCCATGGGAGCGTTTCCGCGAGCTTTACCTCTTGCGCTTCGGGCCGCCGATATGCGGGAGTCGGTTGGCGGAGCTTGGGCGCCTACCCTTCACCTCTACGGTGCAGGACTTCACCGACCGCTTCCAGGCCCTGGCGTGCCACGCGCCCGGCGTGACGGCTCGCCAGCGGGCCGAGCTCTTCGTTGGCGGTCTGCCGGATCATATCCGCGTGGACGTGGAGATGTGAGGCCCACCGGACCTCCAGACACATGCTCATGCCCTCGAGCGTCGCGCAGTGGCCATCCAGGCGTCACCATCCCTGGGCGCCCGCTCGGCTGCTCGGCCGCCACCGACACCACCAGCGCCGACACGTCCTGCCCATGCTGCCTGTTGGAAATATGCCCTAGAGGCAATAATAAAAGCATTATTATATTTCCTTGTTCATGATAATTGTCTTTATTCATGCTATAATTGTGTTATCCGGAAATCGTAATACATGTGTGAATAACAGACATCAACATGTCCCTAGTGAGCCTCTAGTTGACTAGCTCGTTGATCAACAGATAGTCATGATTTCCTGACTATGGACACTGGATGTCATTGATAACGAGATCACATCATTAGGAGAATGATGTGATGGACAAGACCCAATCCTAAACATAGCACAAGATCGTATAGTTCGTTTGCTAGAGTTTTGCAATGTCAAAGTATCTTTTCCTTAGACCATGAGATCGTGTAACTCCCGGATACCGTAGGAGTGCTTTGGGTATGCCAAACGTCACAACGTAACTGGGTGACTATAAAGGTAGACTACGGGTATCTCCGAAAGTGTCTGTTGGGTGACATGGATCAAGACTGGGATTTGTCACTCCGTATGACGGAGAGGTATCACTGGGCCCACTCGGTAATGCATCATCATAATGAGCTCAGAGTGACCAAGTGTCTGGTCATGGGATCATGCATTACGGTACGAGTAAAGTGACTTGCCGGTAACGAGATTGAACGAGGTATTGGGATACCGACGATCGAATCTCGGGCAAGTAACATATCGATAGACAAAGGGAATAGCATACGGGGTTGATAGAATCCTCGACATCATGGTTCATCCGATGAGATCATCGTGGAGCATGTGGGAGCCAACATGGGTATCCAGATCCCGCTGTTGGTTATTGACCGGAGAGTCGTCTCGGTCATGTCTACATGTCTCCCGAACCCGTAGGGTCTACACACTTAAGGTTCGGTTACGCTAGGGTTGTAGGGATATGTATATGCAGTAACCCGAATGTTGTTCGGAGTCCCGGATGAGATCCCGGACGTCACGAGGAGTTCCGGAATGGTCCGGAGGTAAAGATTTATATATGGGAAGTCCTGTTTCGGGCATCGGGACAAGTTTCGGGGTTATCGGTATTGTACCGGGACCACCGGAGGGGTCCCGGGGGCCCACCGGGTGGGGCCACCCATCCCCGGGGGCCACATGGGCTGTAGGGGGTGCGCCTTGGCCTGCTTGGGCCAAGGGCACCAGCCCCACTAGGCCCATGCGCCTAGGGTTTCCAAAGGGGAGGAGTCCTACTAGTGGAAGGCACCTCCTAGGTGCCTTGGGGGGGAGGGAAACCTCCCCTTGGCCGCCGGCCATAGGAGATTGGATCTCCTAGGCTGCGCACCACCCCCCCTTGGCACCCCTATATATAGTGGGGGAGAGGAGGGACCTCATACCTTGAGTCCTTGGCCTTAGGTTGCCTCCTTCTCCCTCCCCAACACCTCCTCCAACTCCATAGCGCTTAGCGAAGCTCTGCCGGAGTACTGCAGCTCCATCAACACCACGCCGTCGTGCTGCTGCTGGTGCCATCTCCCTCAACCTCTCCTCCCTCCCTTGCTGGATCAAGAAGGAGGAGATGTGGCTGTTCCGTACGTGTGTTGAACGCGGAGGTGCCGTCCGTTCGGTGCTAGGATCTCCGGTGATTCGAATCACGTCGTGTTCGACTACATCATCCCCGTTCTTTGAACGCTTCCGCTCGCGATCTACAAGGTATGTAGATGCATCCTATGACTCGTTGCTAGATGAACTCCTAGATGATCTTGGTGAAACGAGTAGGAAAATTTTTGTTTTCTGCAACGTTCCCCAACAGTGGCATCATGAGCTAGGTCTATGCGTAGTTCTTCTTGCGCGAGTAGAACACAATTTGTTGTGGGCGTAGATTTGTCAACTTTCTTGCCGTTACTAGTCCTTTCTTGCTTCAGCGGTATTGTGGGATGAAGCGGCCCGGACCAACCTTACACGTACGCTTACGTGAGACCGGTTCCACCGACTAACATGCACTAGTTGCATAAGGTGGCTGGCGGGTGTCTGTCTCTCCTACTTTAGTTGGAGCGGAATCGATGAACAGGGTCCTTATGAAGGGTAAATAGAAGTTGACAAATCACGTTGTGGCTTTAACGTAGGTAAGAAAACGTTCTTGCTAGAACCCTAATTCAGCCACGTAAAACATGCAACAACAATTAGAGGACGTCTAACTTGTTTTTGCAGCAAGTGGTTTGTGATATGATATGGCCAAAGTTGTGATGAATGATGAATGATCTATATGTGATGTATGAGATGTTCATGCTATTGTAATAGGATTCACGCCTTGCATGTCGATGAGTATGACAACCGGCAGGAGCCATAGGAGTTGTCTTTATTCTTTTATATGACCTGCGTGTCATCAAGAAACGCCATGTAAATTACTTTACTTTATTGCTAAACGCGTTAGCCATAGTAGTAGAAGTAATGGTTGGCGAGCAACTTCATGGAGACATGATGATGGAGATCATGATGATGGAGATCATGGTGTCAAGCCGGTGACAAGATGATCATGGAGCCCCAAGATGGAGATCAAAGGAGCTGTGTGATATTGGCCATATCATGTCACGTTTATTATTTGATTGCATGTGATGTTTATCATGTTTTGCATCTTGTTTACTTAGAACGACGGTAGTAAATAAGGTGATCCCTCATACTAATTTCAAGAAGTGTTCCCCCTAACTGTGCACCGTTGCGACAGTTCGCTGTTTCAAAACATCACGTGATGATCGGGTGTTTTATTCAGACGTTCACATACAACGGGTGTAAGACAGATTTACACATGCAAACACTTAGGTTGACTTGACGAGCCTAGCATGTACAGACATGGCCTCGGAACACAGAAGACCGAAAGGTCGAGCATGAGTCGTATAGAAGATACGATCAACATGAAGATGTTCACCGATGTTGACTAGTCCGTCTCACGTGATGATCGGACACGGTCTAGTTTAACTCGGATCATGTAATACTTAGATGACCAGAGGGATGTCTAATCTAAGTGGAGTTCACTAATAATTTGATTAGTTGAACTTAATTATCATGAACTTAGTCTAAAATCTTTGCAATATGTCTTGTAGATCAAATGGCCAACGTAGTCCTCAACTTCAACGCGTTCCTAGAGAAAACTAAGCTGAAAGACGATGGCAGCAACTATACGGACTGGGTCCGGAACCTGAGGATCATCCTCATAGCTGCCAAGAAAGATTATGTCCTACAAGCACCGCTTGGTGACGCACCCGTTCTCCCTGCGGAACAAGACGTTATGAACACTTGGCAGGCACGTTTCGATGACTACTCCCTCGTTCAGTGCGGCATGCTTTACAGCCTAGAGCCGGGGCTCCAAAAGCGTTTTGAGAGACATGGAGCATATGAGATGTTCGAAGAGCTGAAATGGTTTTCCAAGCTCATGCCCGGGTCGAGAGATATGAAGTCTCCGACAAATTCTTTAGCTGTAAGATGGAGGAAAACAGTTCTGTCAGTGAGCACATACTCACTATGTCTGGGTTGCATAACCGCTTGACTCAGCTGGGAGTTAATCTCCCGGATGATGCGGTCATTGACAGAATCCTCCAGTCGCTTCCACCAAGCTACAAGAGCTTTGTGATGAACTTCAATATGCAGGGGATGGAAAAGACCATTCCTGAAGTATTTGCTATGCTGAAATCAGCAGAGGTAGAAGTCAGAAAGGAACATCAAGTGTTGATGGTCAATAAAACCACTAAGTTCAAGAAAGGCAAGGGTAAAAAGAACTTCAAGAAGGACGGCAAGGAGGTTGCCGCGCCCGGCAAGCAAGCTGCTGGGAAGAAGCCAAAGAATGGACCCAAGCCCGAGACTGAGTGCTTTTATTGCAAGGGAAGCGGTCACTGGAAGCGGAACTGCCCTAAGTACTTAGCGGATAAGAAGGCCGGCAAAACAAAAGGTATATGTGATATACATGTGTACCTTACTAGTGCCCGTAGTAGCTCCTGGGTATTTGATACCGGTGCAGTTGCTCACATTTGTAACTCAAAGCAGGGGCTGCGGAATAAGCGGAAACTGGCAAAGGACGAGGTGACGATGCGCGTCGGGAATGGTTCCAAGGTCAATGTGATCGCCGTCGGCACGCTACCTCTGCATCTCCCTTCGGGATTAGTTTTAAACCTTAATAATTGTTATTTAGTGCCAGCTTTGAGCATGAACATTGTATCGGGATCTCGTTTAATTCGAGATGGCTACTCTTTTAAATCTGAGAATAATGGTTGTTCCATTTTTATGAGAGATATGTTTTATGGTCATGCTCCTATGGTGAATGGTTTATTCCTTATGAATCTCGAACGTGATGCTACACATATTCATAATGTGAGTACCAAAAGAAGTAAGGTTAATAATGATAGTCCCACATACCTGTGGCACTGCCGCCTTGGTCACATAGGTGTCAAACGCATGAAGAAGCTCCATGCTGATGGACTTTTAGAGTCTCTTGATTATGAATCATTTGACACATGCGAACCATGCCTTATGGGTAAAATGACCAAGACTCCGTTCTCAGGAACAATGGAGCGAGCAACCAACTTATTGGAAATCATACATACTGATGTGTGCGGTCCAATGAGTGTTGAGGCTCGCGGTGGCTATCGTTATGTTCTCACCCTCACTGATGATTTAAGTAGGTATGGGTATATCTACTTAATGAAACACAAGTCTGAAACCTTTGAAAAGTTCAAGGAATTTCAGAGTGAGGTTGAAAATCAACGTGACAGGAAAATCAAGTTTCTACGATCAGATCGTGGAGGAGAATACTTGAGTCACGAGTTTGGGGCACACTTAAGAAAATGTGGAATAGTTTCACAACTCACGCCGCCTGGAACACCTCAGCGTAATGGTGTGTCCGAACGTCGTAATCGCACTCTGTTAGATATGGTGCGATCTATGATGTCTCTTACCGATTTACCGCTTTCCTTCTGGGGCTATGCTTTAGAGACTGCCGCATTCACTTTAAATAGGGCTCCATCGAAATCCGTTAAGACGACACCGTATGAATTATGGTTTGGGAAGAAACCTAAGCTGTCGTTTCTAAAAGTTTGGGGATGCGATGCTTATGTCAAGAAACTTCAACCTGAAAAGCTCGAACCCAAATCGGAAAAATGCGTCTTCATAGGATACCCAAAAAAAACTGTTGGGTACACCTTCTACCACAGATCCGAAGGCAAGATCTTTGTTGCCAAGAATGGGTCCTTTCTGGAGAAAGAGTTTCTCTCGAAAGAAGTAAGTGGGAGGAAAGTAGAACTTGATGAAGTATTACCTCTTGAACCGGAAAATGGCGCAACTCAAGAAAATGTTCCTGAGGTGCCTGCACCGACTAGAGAGGAAGTTAATGATAATGATCAAGATACTTCTGATCAAGCTCCTACTGAAATTCGAAGGTCCACAAGGACACGTTCCGCACCAGAGTGGTACGGCAACCCTGTCTTGGAAATCATGTTGTTAGAAACGGTGAACCTTCGAACTATGAAGAAGCGATGGCGGGACCAGATTCCGACAAATGGCTAGAAGCCATGAAATCCGAGATAGGATCCATGTATGAAAACGAAGTATGGACTTTGACTGACTTGCCCGTAGAACGGCGAGCCATAGAAAATAAATGGATCTTTAAGAAGAAGACAGACGCGGATGGTAATGTGACCATCTATAAAGCTCGGCTTGTCGCTAAGGGTTATCGACAAGTTCAAGGGGTTGACTACGATGAGACTTTCTCACCGGTAGCGAAGCTGAAGTCCGTCCGAATCATGTTAGCAATTGCCGCATTTTATGATTATGAAATTTGGCAAATGGACGTCAAAACGGCATTCCTTAATGGTTTCCTTAAGGAAGAATTGTATATGATGCAGCCGGAAGGTTTTGTCAATCCTAAGAATGCTGACAAAGTGTGCAAGCTCCAACGCTCGATTTATGGGCTGGTGCAAGCATCTTGGAGTTGGAACATTCGCTTTGATGAGATGATCAAAGCGTTTGGGTTTACACAGACTTATGGAGAAGCCTGCGTTTACAAGAAAGTGAGTGGGAGCTCTGTAGCATTTCTCATATTATATGTAGATGACATACTTTTGATGGGAAATGATATAGAACTCTTGGACAGCATCAAGGCCTACTTGAATAAAAGTTTTTCAATGAAGGACCTTGGAGAAGCTGCTTATATATTAGGCATCAAAATCTATAGAGATAGATCAAGACGCCTCATAGGTCTTTCACAAAGCACATATCTTGATAAGATTTTGAAGAAGTTCAAAATGGATCAGTCCAAGAAAGGGTTCTTGCCTGTTTTGCAAGGTGTGAAATTGAGCTCAGCTCAATGTCCGACCACGGCAGCAGAGATAGAAGAGATGAGTGTCATCCCCTATGCCTCAGCCATAGGTTCTATTATGTATGCCATGCTGTGTACCAGACCTGATGTAAACCTTGCCGTAAGTTTGGTAGGAAGGTACCAAAGTAATCCCGGCAAGGAACACTGGACAGTGGTCAAGAATATCCTGAAGTACCTGAAAAGGACTAAGGAAATGTTTCTCGTTTATGGAGGTGACGAATAGCTCGTCGTAAAAGGTTACGTCGACGCTAGCTTCGACACAGATCTGGATGACTCTAAGTCACAAACCGGATACGTGTATATTTTGAATGGTGGGGCAGTAAGCTGGTGCAGTTGCAAGCAAAGCGTCGTGGCGGGATCTACATGTGAAGCGGAGTACATGGCAGCCTCGGAGGCAGCACATGAAGCAATATGGGTGAAGGAGTTCATCACCGACCTAGGAGTCATACCCAATGCGTCGGGGCCGATCAAGCTCTTCTGTGACAACACTGGAGCTATTGCACTTGCCAAGGAGCCCAGGTTTCACAAGAAGACAAGGCACATCAAGCGTCGCTTCAACTCCATTCGTGAAAATGTTCAAGATGGAGACATAGAGATTTGTAAAGTACATACGGACCTGAATGTAGCAGATCCGTTGACTAAACCTCTCCCTAGAGCAAAACATGACCAACACCAGAATTCCATGGGTGTTTGATTCATCACAATGTAACTAGATTATTGACTCTAGTGCAAGTGGGAGACTGTTGGAAATATGCCCTAGAGGCAATAATAAAAGCATTATTATTATATTTCCTTGTTCACGATAATTGTCTTTATTCATGCTATAATTGTGTTATCCGGAAATCGTAATACATGTGTGAATAACAGACACCAACATGTCCCTAGTGAGCCTCTAGTTGACTAGCTCGTTGATCAACAGATAGTCATGGTTTCCTGACTATGGACACTGGATGTCATTGATAACGAGATCACATCATTGGGAGAATGATGTGATGGACAAGACCCAATCCTAAACATAGCACAAGATCGTATAGTTCGTTTGCTAGAGTTTTGCAATGTCAAAGTATCTTTTCCTTAGACCATGAGATCGTGTAACTCCCGGATACCGTAAGAGTGCTTTGGGTATGCCAAACGTCACAACGTAACTGGGTGACTATAAAGGTAGACTACGGGTATCTCCGAAAGTGTCTGTTGGGTGACATGGATCAAGACTGGGATTTGTCACTCCGTATGACGGAGAGGTATCACTGGGCCCACTCGGTAATGCATCATCATAATGAGCTCAGAGTGACCAAGTGTCTGGTCACGGGATCATGCATTACGGTATGAGTAAAGTGACTTGCCGGTAACGAGATTGAACGAGGTATTGGGATACCGACGATCGAATCTCGGGCAAGTAACATATCGATAGACAAAGGGAATAGCGTACGGGATTGATTGAATCCTCGACATCGTGGTTCATCCGATGAGATCATCGTGGAGCATGTGGGAGCCAACATGGGTATCCAGATCCCGCTGTTGGTTATTGACCGGAGAGTCGTCTCGGTCATGTCTGCTTGTCTCCCGAACCCGTAGGGTCTACACACTTAAGGTTCAGTTACGCTAGGGTTGTAGGGATATGTATATGCAGTAACCTGAATGTTGTTCGGAGTCCCGGATGAGATCCCGGACGTCACGAGGAGTTCCGGAATGGTCCGGAGGTAAAGATTTATATATGGGAAGTCCTGTTTCGGGCATCGGGACAAGTTTCGGGGTTATCTGTATTGTACCGGGACCACCGGAAGGGTCCCGGGGGTCCACCGGGTGGGTCCACCTGTCCCGGGGGGCCACATGGGCTGTAAGGGGGTGCGCCTTGGCCTAATGGGCCAAGGGCACCAGCCCCACATAGGCCCATGCGCCTAGGGTTAAGAAGGGGAAGAGTCCTAGGAGGGTAAGGCACCTCCTAGGTGCCTTGGGGGGAGGGAAACCCCCTTGGCCGCCGCACCCCCTAGGAGATTGGATCTCCTAGGGCCGGCCACCCCCCCTTGGCACCCCTATATATAGTGGGGGAGAGGAGGGACTTCATACCTGAACGCCCTGGCCTTTGGTTGCCTCCTTCTCCCTCCCCAACACCTCCTCCACCTCCATAGTGCTTAGCGAAGCTCTGCCGGAGTACTGCAGCTCCATCAACACCACACCGTCGTGCTGCTGCTGGTGCCATCTCCCTCAACCTCTCTTCCCTCCCTTGCTGGATCAAGAAGGAGGAGACGTGGCTGTTCCGTACGTGTGTTGAACGCGGAGGTGCCGTCCGTTCGGTGCTAGGATCTCCGGTGATTTGGATCACGTCGTGTTCGACTACATCATCCCCGTTCTTTGAACGCTTCCGCTCGCGATCTACAAAGGTATGTAGATGCATCTAATAACTCGTTGCTAGATGAACTCCTAGATGATCTTGGTGAAACGAGTAGGAAAATTTTTGTTTTCTGCAACGTTCCCCAACAGTGGTATCAGAGCTAGGTCTATGCGTAGTTCTTCTTGCGCGAGTAGAACACAATTTGTTGTGGGCGTAGATTTGTCAACTTTCTTGCCGTTACTAGTCCTTTCTTGCTTCAGCGGTATTGTGGGATGAAGCGACCCGGACCAACCTTACACGTACGCTTACGTGAGACCGGTTCCACCGACTAACATGCACTAGTTGCATAAGGTGGCTGGCGGGTGTCTGTCTCTCCTACTTTAGTTGGAGCGGAATCGATGAACAGGGTCCTTATGAAGGGTAAATAGAAGTTGACAAATCACGTTGTGGCTTTAACGTAGGTAAGAAAACGTTCTTGCTAGAACCCTAATTCAGCCACGTAAAACTTGCAACAACAATTAGAGGACGTCTAACTTGTTTTTGCAGCAAGTGGTTTGTGATATGATATGGCCAAAGTTGTGATGAATGATGAATGATCTATATGTGATGTATGAGATGTTCATGCTATTGTAATAGGATTCACGACTTGCATGTCGATGAGTATGACAACCGGCAGGAGCCATAGGAGTTGTCTTTATTCTTTTATATGACCTGCGTGTCATCAAGAAACGCCATGTAAATTACTTTACTTTATTGCTAAACGTGTTAGCCATAGTAGTAGAAGTAATAGTTGGCGAGCAACTTCATGGAGACACGATGATGGAGATCATGATGATGAAGATCATGGTGTCAAGCCGGTGACAAGATGATCATGGAGCCCCAAGATGGAGATCAAAGGAGCTATGTGATATTGGCCATATCATGTCACGTTTATTATTTGATTGCATGTAATGTTTATCATGTTTTTGCATCTTGTTTACTTAGAACGACGGTAGTAAATAAGATGATCCCTCATACTAATTTCAAGAAGTGTTCCCCCTAACTGTGCACCGTTGCGACAGTTCGCTGTTTCAAAACACCACGTGATGATCGGGTGTTTTATTCAGACGTTCACATACAACGGGTGTAAGACAGATTTACACATGCAAACACTTAGGTTGACTTGACGAGCCTAGCATGTACAGACATGGCCTCGGAACACAGAAGACCGAAAGGTCGAGCATGAGTCGTATAGAAGATACGATCAACATGAAGATGTTCACCGATGTAGACTAGTCCGTCTCACGTGATGATCGGACACGGTCTAGTTTAACTCGGATCATGTAATACTTAGATGACTAGAGGGATGTCTAATCTAAGTGGGAGTTCACTAATAATTTGATTAGTAGAACTTAATTATCATGAACTTAGTCTAAATATTTTACAATATGTCTTGTAGATCAAATGGCCAACGTAGTCCTCAACTTCAACGCGTTCCTAGAGAAAACTAAGCTGAAAGACGATGGCGGCAACTATACGGACTGGGTCCGGAACCTGAGGATCATCCTCATAGCTGCCAAGAAAGATTATGTCCTACAAGCACCGCTTGGTGACGCACCCGTTCTCCCTGCGGAACAAGACGTTATGAACGCTTGGCAGGCACGTTTCGATGACTACTCCCTCGTTCAGTGTGGCATGCTTTACAGCCTAGAGCCGGGGCTCCAAAAGCGTTTTGAGAGACATGGAGCATATGAGATGTTCGAAGAGCTGAAAATGGTTTTCCAAGCTCATGCCCGGGTCGAGAGATATGAAGTCTCCGACAAATTCTTCAGCTGTAAGATGGAGGAAAACAGTTCTGTCAGTGAACACATACTCACTATGTCTGGGTTGCATAACCGCTTGACTCAGCTGGGAGTTAATCTCCCGGATGATGCGGTCATTGACAGAATCCTCCAGTCGCTTCCACCAAGCTACAAGAGCTTTGTGATGAACTTCAATATGCAGGGGATGGAAAAGACCATTCCTGAAGTATTTGCTATGCTGAAATCAGCGGAGGTAGAAGTCAGGAAGGAACATCAAGTGTTGATGGTCAATAAAACCACTAAGTTCAAGAAAGGCAAGGGTAAAAAGAACTTCAAGAAGGACGGCAAGGAGGTTGCCGCGCCCGGCAAGCAAGCTGCCGGGAAGAAGCCAAAGAATGGACCCAAGCCCGAGACTGAGTGCTTTTATTGCAAGGGAAGCGGTCACTGGAAGCGGAACTGCCCTAAGTACTTAGCGGATAAGAAGGCCGGCAAAACATGTTGGGGAACGTAGCAGAAATTCAAAAAAATTCCTACGTATCACCAAGATCTATCTATGGAGAGACCAGCAACGAGTAGAAAGGAGAGTGCATCTACATACCCTTGTAGATCGCTAAGCGGAAGCGTTCAAGTGAACGGGGTTGATGGAGTCGTACTCGTCGTGATTCAGATCACCGATGATCCTAGTGCCGAACGGACGGCACCTCCGCGTTCAACACACGTACAGCTCGACGATCACTCCCACGCCTTGATCCAGCAAGGAGAGAGGGAGAGGTTGAGGAAGACTCCATCCAGCAGCAGCACAATGGCGTGGTGGTGATGGAGGAGCGTGGCAATCCTGCAGGGCTTCGCCAAGCACCTACGGGAGAGGAGGAGGTGTCACGGGAGGGAGGGAGGTGCCAAGGGCTCAGGTATGGATGCCCTCCCTCCCCTCCACTATATATAGGGGCAGGGGAGAGGGGGGAGGCGCAGCCTTGCCCCTTCCTCCAAGAAAGGGGTGCGGCTAAGGAGGGGGGAGGAGTCCATCCTCCCCAAGGCACCTCGGAGGTGCCTTCCCCCTTGAGGACTCTTCCCTCTAGGGTTCCCTAGGCGCATGGGCCTCTTGGGGCTGGTGCCCTTGGCCCATGTAGGCCAAGGCGCACCCCCTACAGCCCATGTGGCCCCCCGGGGCAGGTGGCCCCACCCGGTGGGCCCCCGGGACCCTTCCGGTGGTCCCGGTACAATACCGATGACCCCGAAACTTGTCCCGATGGCCGAAACAGGACTTCCTATATATAAATCTTTACCTCCGGACCATTCCGGAACTCCTCGTGACATCCGGGATCTCATCCGGGACTCCGAACAACATTCGGTAACCACATACAAACTTCCTTTATAACCCTAGCGTCATCGAACCTTAAGTGTGTAGACCCTACGGGTTCGGGAGACATGTAGTCATGACCGAGATGTTCTCCGGTCAATAACCAACAGCGGGATCTGGATACCCATGTTGGCTCCCACATGTTCCACGATGATCTCATCGGATGAACCACGATGTCAAGGACTCAATCAATCCCGTATACAATTCCCTTTGTCTAGCGATATGGTACTTGCCCGAGATTCGATCGTCGGTATACCGATACCTTGTTCAATCTCGTTACCGGCAAGTCTCTTTACTCGTTCCGTAACACATCATCCCGTGATCAACCCCTTGGTCACATTGTGCACATTATGATGATGTCCTACCGAGTGGGCCCAGAGATACCTCTCCGTTTACACGGAGTGACAAAATCCCAATCTCGATTCGTGCCAACCCAACAGACACTTTCAGAGATACCCGTAGTGTACCTTTATAGCCACCCAGTTACGTTGTGACGTTTGGCACACCCAAAGCACTCCTACGGTATCCGGGAGTTGCACAATCTCATGGTCTAAGGAAATGATACTTGACATTAGAAAAGCTTTAGCATACGAACTACATGATCTTGTGCTAGGCTTAGGATTGGGTCTTTGTCCATCACATCATTCTCCTAATGATGTGATCCCGTTATCAACGACATCCAATGTCCATGGTCAGGAAACCGTAACCATCTATTGATTAACGAGCTAGTCAACTAGAGGCTTACTAGGGACATGGTGTTGTCTATGTATCCACACATGTATCTGAGTTTCCTATCAATACAATTCTAGCATGGATAATAAACGATTATCATGAACAAGGAAATATAATAATAATCAATTTATTATTGCCTCTAGGGCATATTTCCAACAGTCTCCCACTTGCACTAGAGTCAGTAATCTAGTTCACATCGATATGTGATTAACACTCAAGGTCACATCCCCATGTGACTAACACCCAAAGAGTTTACTAGAGTCAATAATCTAGTTCACATTTACCATGTGATTAACACTCGATGAGTTCTGGGTTTGATCATGTTATGCTTGTGAGAGAGGTTATAGTCAACGGGTCTGAACCTTTCAGATCCGTGTGTGCTTTACAAATCTCTATGTCATCTCCTAGATGCAGCTACCACGTTCTATTTGGAGCTATTCCAAATAACTGTTCTACTTGGAGCTATTCTAAATTGTTGCTCCATTATACGTATCCGGTATCTCTACTCAGAGCTATCCGGATAGGTGTTAAGCTTGCATCGACGTAAACCTTTACGACGAACTCTTTTACCACCTCCATAATTGAGAAAATTCCTTAGTCCACTAGTTACTAAGGATAACTTTGACCGCTGTCCTGTGATCCATTCTTGGATCACTCTTGTACCCCTTGACTGACTCATGGTAAAGCACACTTCAGGTGCGATACACAGCATAGCATACTGTAGAGCCTATGTCTTAAGCATAGGGGACAACCTTCGTTCCTTTCTCTCTATTCTGCCATGGTCGAGCTTTAAGTCTTAACTTCATACCTTACAACTCAGGCAAGAACTCCTTCTTTGACTGATCCATCTTGAACACCTTCAAGATCACGTCAAGGCATGTGCTCATTTGAAAGTACTATTAAGCGTTTTGATCTATCCTTATAGATCTTGATGCTCAATGTTCAAGTAGCTTAATCCAGGTTTTCCATTGAAAACACTTTCCAAATAACCCTATATGCTTTCCAGAAATTCTACGTCATTTCTGATCATTAATATGTCAACAACATATACTCATCAGAAATTCTATAGTGCTCCCACTCACTTATTTGGAAATACAAGTTTCTCATAAACTTTGTATACACCCAAAATCTTTGATCATCATCAAAGCATACATTCCAACTCCGAGATGCTCACTCCAGTCCTCAGAAGGATTGCTGGAGCTTTGCATACTTATTAGCATATTTCAGGATAGACAAAACCTTCCGGTTGTATCACATACAACCTTTCCTCAAGAATCGTCGAGGAAACAATGTTTTGACATCCTATCTGCAAGATTTCACAAATAATGCAGTAATTGCTAATATAATTCCAACAGACTCTTAGCATCGCTACGAGTGAGAAAGTCTCATCGTAGTCAACTCCTTGAACTTGTCGAAAAACATCTTAACGACAAGTCGAGCTTTCTCAATGGTGACACTTACCATCATTGTCTGTCTTCCTTTCAAAATCCATATGTACCTAACAGCCTTACGACCATCAAGTAGTTCTTCCAAAGTCTACACTTTGTTTTCATACATGGATCCTCTCTCGGGTTTTATGGCCTTGAGCCATTTATCGGAATCCGGGCCCACCATCGCTTCTCCATAGCTCATAGGTTCATTGTTGTCTAGCAACATGACTTCCAAGACAGGATTACGTACCACTCTGAAGTAGTACGCATCCTTGTCATCCCACGAGGTTTGGTAGTGACTTGATCCGAAGTTTCATGATCACTATCATAAGCTTCCACTTCTGTTGGTGTACGTGCCACAGGAACAACTTCCTGTGCCCTGCTACACACTTGTTGAAGTGACGGTTCAATAACCTCATCAAGTCTCCACCATCCTCCCACTCAACTTTTCGAGAGAAACCTTTCCTCGAAAAAGGACCCGATTCAAGAAACAATCCCTATTGCTTTCGGATCTGAATTAGGAGGTATACCCAACTATTTTTGGGTGTCCTATGAAGATGCATTTTATCTGCTTTGGGTTCGAGCTTATCAACCTGAAACCTTTTCACATAAGCGTCGCAGCCCCAAACCTTTAAGAAACGACAACTTAGGTTTCTCTAAACGGTGTCGTCTCAACGGAATTACGTGGTGCCCTATTTAAAGTGAATGTGGTTGTCTCTAATGCCTAACCCATAAACTATAGTGGTACTTCGATAAGAGACATCATGGTATGCATCATATCCAATAGGGTGCAACTATGATGTTCGGACTCACCATCACACTATGGTGTTCCAGGCTGTATTAGTTGTGAAACTATTTCCACAATGTCTTAATTCTGTGCCAAACTCGTAATTCAGATATTCATCTCTATGATCATATCATAGATATTTTATCCTCTTGTCACGACGATCTTTCAACTTCACCCTGAAATTACTTGAACCTTTCAATAATTCAGACTCGTGATTCATCAAGTAAATATACTCAACATCTACTCAAATTATCTGTGAAGTAAGAACATAACAATATCCACTACATGCCTCAGCACTCATTGGACTGTACACATCAAAATGTATTACTTCCAACAAGTTGCTATCTTGTTCCATCTTACTGAAAACGAGGCTTTTCAGTCATCTTGCCCGTGTGGTATGATTTGCATGTCCCAAGTGATTCAAAATCAAGTGAGTCAAAATGGTCCATTTGCATGGAGTTTCTTCATGCATATACACCAATAGACATGGTTCGCATGTCTCAAACTTTTCAAAAACGAGTGAGCCCAAAGATCCATCAATATGGAGCTTCTTCATGCGTTTTATACCGATATGACTTACGTGGCAGTGCCACAAGTAGGTGGTACTATCATTACTATCTTTTGGCATGAACATGTGTATCACTACGATCGAGATTTAATAAACCATTCATTTTAGGTGTAAGACCATTGAAGGTATTATTCAAATAAACAGAGTAACCATTATTCTCCTTAAATGAATAACCGTATTGCAATAGACGTAATCCAATCATGTCTATGCTCAACGCAAACACCAAATAACAATTATTTAGGTTTAACACCAATCTCTTTGGTAGAGGGAGCGTGCGATGCTTGATCATATCAAGCTTGGAAACACTTCCAACACATATCGTCAGCTCACCTTTAGCTAGTCTCCGTTTATTCCGTAGCTCTTTATTTCGAGTTACTAACACTTAGCAACCGAACCGGTATCTAATACCCTGGTGCTACTAGGAGTACTAGCAAAGTACACATTAACACAATGTATATCCAATATACTTCTATCGACCTTGCCACCCTTCTTATCTACCAAGTATCTAGGGTAATTCTGCTCTAGTGGTTGTTCCCCTTATTACAGAAGCACTTAGTCTCGGGTTTGGGTTTTACCTTGGGTTTCTTCACTAGAGCAGCAGCTGATTTGCTGTTTCATGAAGTATCCCTTCTTGCCCTTGCCCTTCTTGAAACTAGTGGTTTCACCAACCATCAACAATTGATGCTCCTTCTTGATTTCTACTTTCGCGGTGTCAAACATCGCGAATACCTCAAGGATCATCATATCTATCCCTGATGTGTTATAGTTAATCACGAAGCTCTAACAGCTTGGTGGCAATGACTTTGGAGAACCATCACTGTCTTATCTGGAAGATCAACTCCCACTCGATTCAAATGATTGTTGTACTCAGACAATCTGAGCACAAGCTCAACAATTGAGCTTTTCTCCTTGGTTTGCAGGTTAAGAAAGTCATCGGAGGTCTTATACCTCTTGACATGGGCACGAGCCTGAAATCCCAATTTCAGCCCTCAAAACATCTCATATGTTTCGCGATGTTTCAAAACCGTCTTTGGTGCCTGAACTCTAAACCGTTTAACTGAACTATCACGTAGTTATCAAAACGTGTATGTCAGATGTTCGCAACAACCACAAACAACGTTCGAGGTTCAGCACACTGAGCAGTGCATTAAGGACATAAGCCTTCTATGAAGCAATGAGGACAATCCTCAGTTTACGGACCTAGTCCGCATAATTGCTACTATCAACTTTCAACTAATTTTTCTCTAGGAACATATCTAAACAGTAGAACTATAGCGTGAGCTACGACATAATTTGCAAAAACCTTTTGACTATGTTTAGGATAATTAAGTTCATCTTATGAACTCCCACTCAGATAGACATCCCTCTAGTCATCTAAGTGATTACATGATCCGAGTCAAACTAGGCCGTGTCCGATCATCACGTGAGACGGACTAGTCATCATCGGTGAACATCTTCATGTTGATCGTATCTTCTATACGACTCATGTTCGACCTTTCGGTCTCCGTGTTCCGAGGCCATGTCTGTACATGCTAGGCTCGTCAAGTTAACCCTAAGTGTTTCGCGTGTGTAAATCTGTCTTACACCCGTTGTATGTGAACGTTAGAATCTAACACCCGATCATCACGTGGTGCTTCGAAACACGAACTGTCGCAACGGTGCACAGTTAGGGGAGAACACTTCTTGAAATTGTTATAAGGGATCATCTTATTTACTACCGTCGTCCTAAGCAAATAAGATGTATAAACATGATAAACATCACATGCAATCAAATAGTGACATGATATGGCCATCATCATTTTGCTCCTTTTGATCTCCATCTTCGGGGCTCCATGATCATCATCGTCACCGGTATGACACCATGATCTCCATCATCATGATCTCCATCATCGTGTCTTCATGAAGTTGCCTCGCCAACTATTACTTCTACTACTATGGCTAACGGTTAGCAATAAAGTAAAGTAATTACATGACGTTTAAGTTGACACGCAGGTCACAAATAAATAAAGACAACTCCTATGGCTCCTGCCGGTTGTCATACTCATCGACATGCAAGTCGTGATTCCTATTACAAGAACATGATCAATCTCATACATCACATATATAATTCATCACATCCTTTTGGCCATATCACATCACATAGCATACCCTGCAAAAACAAGTTAGACGTCCTCTAATTGTTGTTTGCATGTTTTACGTGGCTGCTATGGGTTTCTAGCAAGAACGTTTCTTACCTACGCATGAACCACAACGTGATATGCCAATTGCTATTTACCCTTCATAAGGACCCTTTTCATCGAATCCGATCCGACTAAAGTGGGAGAGACAGACACCCGCCAGCCACCTTATGCAACTAGTGCATGTTTGTCGGTGGAACCGGTCTCACGTAAGCGTACGTGTAAGGTTGGTCCGGGCCGCTTCATCCCACGATGCCGCCGAATCAAGATAAGACTAGTAACGGCAAGCATATTGAACAATATCGACGCCCACAACTACTTTGTGTTCTACTCGTGCAAAGAATCTATGCAATAGACCTAGCTCATGATGCCACTGTTGGGGAACGTAGCAGAAATTCAAAAAATTTCCTACGTATCACCAAGATCTATCTATGGAGAGACCAGCAACGAGTAGAAAGGAGAGTGCATCTACATACCCTTGTAGATCGCTAAGCGGAAGCGTTCAAGTGAACGGGGTTGATGGAGTCTTACTCGTCGTGATTCAGATCACCGATGATCCTAGTGCCGAACGGACGGCACCTCCGCGTTCAACACACGTACAGCTCGACGATGTCTCCCACGCCTTGATCCAGCAAGGAGAGAGGGAGAGGTTGAGGAAGACTCCATCCAGCAGCAGCACAATGGCGTGGTGGTGATGGAGGAGCGTGGCAATCCTGCAGGGCTTCGCCAAGCACCTACGGGAGAGGAGGAGGTGTCACGGGAGGGAGGGAGGTGCCAAGGGCTCAGGTATGGATGCCCTCCCTCCCCTCCACTATATATAGGGGCAGGGGAGAGGGGGGAGGCGCAGCCTTGCCCCTTCCTCCAAGAAAGGGGTGCGGCTAAGGAGGGGGGGAGGAGTCCATCCTCCCCAAGGCACCTCGGAGGTGCCTTCCCCCTTGAGGACTCTTCCCTCTAGGGTTCCCTAGGCGCATGGGCCTCTTGGGGCTGGTGCCCTTGGCCCATGTAGGCCAAGGCGCACCCCCTACAGCCCATGTGGCCCCCCGGGGCAGGTGGCCCCACCCGGTGGGCCCCCGGGACCCTTCCGGTGGTCCCGGTACAATACCGATGACCCCGAAACTTGTCCCGATGGCCGAAACAGGACTTCCTATATATAAATCTTTACCTCCGGACCATTCCGGAACTCCTCGTGACGTCCGGGATCTCATCCGGGACTCCGAACAACATTCGGTAACCACATACAAGCTTCCTTTATAACCCTAGCGTCATCGAACCTTAAGTGTGTAGACCCTACGGGTTCGGGAGACATGCAGACATGACCGAGACGTTCTCCGGTCAATAACCAACAGCGGGATCTGGATACCCATGTTGGCTCCCACATGTTCCACGATGATCTCATCGGATGAACCACGATGTCAAGGACTCAATCAATCCCGTATACAATTCCCTTTGTCTAGCGGTATGGTACTTGCCCGAGATTCGATCGTCGGTATATCGATACCTTGTTCAATCTCGTTACCGGCAAGTCTCTTTACTCGTTCCGTAACACATCATCCCGTGATCAACCCCTTGGTCACATTGTGCACATTATGATGATGTCCTACCGAGTGGGCCCAGAGATACCTCTCCGTTTACACGGAGTGACAAAATCCCAATCTCGATTCGTGCCAACCCAACAGACACTTTCAGAGATACCCGTAGTGTACCTTTATAGCCACCCAGTTACGTTGTGACGTTTGGCACACCCAAAGCACTCCTACGGTATCCGGGAGTTGCACAATCTCATGGTCTAAGGAAATGATACTTGACATTAGAAAAGCTTTAGCATACGAACTACATGATCTTGTGCTAGGCTTAGGATTGGGTCTTGTCCATCACATCATTCTCCTAATGATGTGATCCTGTTATCAATGACATCCAATGTCCATGGTCAGGAAACCGTAACCATCTATTGATTAACGAGCTAGTTAACTAGAGGCTTACTAGGGACATGGTGTTGTCTATGTATCCACACATGTATCTGAGTTTCCTATCAATACAATTCTAGCATGGATAATAAATGATTATCATGAACAAGGAAATATAATAATAATCAATTTATTATTGCCTCTAGGGCATATTTCCAACAAAACAAAAGGTATATGTGATATACATGTAATTGATGTGTACCTTACTAGTGCCCGTAGTGGCTCCTGGGTGAAACGAGTAGGAAAATTTTTGTGAAACGAGTAGGAAAATTTTTGTTGCTAGATGAACTCCTAGATGATCTTGGTGAAACGAGTAGGAAAATTTTTGTTTTCTGCAACGTTCCCCAACAGTGGTATCAGAGCTAGGTCTATGCGTAGTTCTTCTTGCGCGAGTAGAACACAATTTGTTGTGGGTGTAGATTTGTCAACTTTCTTGCCGTTACTAGTCCTTTCTTGCTTCAGCGGTATTGTGGGATGAAGCGGCCCGGACCAACCTTACACGTACGCTTACGTGAGACTGGTTCCACCGACTAACATGCACTAGTTGCATAAGGTGGCTGGCGGGTGTCTGTCTCTCCTACTTTAGTTGGAGCGGAATCGATGAACAGGGTCCTTATGAAGGGTAAATAGAAGTTGACAAATCACGTTGTGGCTTTAACGTAGGTAAGAAAACGTTCTTGCTAGAACCCTAATTCAGCCACGTAAAACTTGCAACAACAATTAGAGGACGTCTAACTTGTTTTTGCAGCAAGTGGTTTGTGATATGATATGGCCAAAGTTGTGATGAATGATGAATGATCTATATGTGATGTATGAGATGTTCATGCTATTGTAATAGGATTCACGACTTGCATGTCGATGAGTATGACAACCGGCAGGAGCCATAGGAGTTGTCTTTATTCTTTTATATGACCTGCGTGTCATCAAGAAACGCCATGTAAATTACTTTACTTTATTGCTAAACGTGTTAGCCATAGTAGTAGAAGTAATAGTTGGCGAGCAACTTCATGGAGACACGATGATGGAGATCATGATGATGAAGATCATGGTGTCAAGCCGGTGACAAGATGATCATGGAGCCCCAAGATGGAGATCAAAGGAGCTATGTGATATTGGCCATATCATGTCACGTTTATTATTTGATTGCATGTGATGTTTATCATGTTTTTGCATCTTGTTTACTTAGAACGACGGTAGTAAATAAGATGATCCCTCATACTAATTTCAAGAAGTGTTCCCCCTAACTGTGCACCGTTGCGACAGTTTGCTGTTTCAAAACACCACGTGATGATCGGGTGTTTTATTCAGACGTTCACATACAACGGGTGTAAGACAGATTTACACATGCAAACACTTAGGTTGACTTGACGAGCCTAGCATGTACAGACATGGCGTCGGAACACAAAAGACCGAAAGGTCGAGCATGAGTCGTATAGAAGATACGATCAACATGAAGATGTTCACCGATGTAGACTAGTCCGTCTCACGTGATGATCGGACACGGTCTAGTTTAACTCGGATCATGTAATACTTAGATGACTAGAGGGATGTCTAATCTAAGTGGGAGTTCACTAATAATTTGATTAGTAGAACTTAATTATCATGAACTTAGTCTAAATATTTTACAATATGTCTTGTAGATCAAATGGCCAACGTAGTCCTAAACTTCAACGCGTTCCTAGAGAAAACTAAGCTGAAAGACGATGGCAGCAACTATACGGACTGGGTCCGGAACCTGAGGATCATCCTCATAGCTGCCAAGAAAGATTATGTCCTACAAGCACCGCTTGGTGACGCACCCGTTCTCCCTGCGGAACAAGACGTTATGAACGCTTGGCAGGCACGTTTCGATGACTACTCCCTCGTTCAGTGTGGCATGCTTTACAGCCTAGAGCCGGGGCTCCAAAAGCGTTTTGAGAGACATGGAGCATATGAGATGTTCGAAGAGCTGAAAATGGTTTTCCAAGCTCATGCCCGGGTCGAGAGATATGAAGTCTCCGACAAATTCTTCAGCTGTAAGATGGAGGAAAACAGTTCTGTCAGTGAACACATACTCACTATGTCTGGGTTGCATAACCGCTTGACTCAGCTGGGAGTTAATCTCCCGGATGATGCGGTCATTGACAGAATCCTCCAGTCGCTTCCACCAAGCTACAAGAGCTTTGTGATGAACTTCAATATGCAGGGGATGGAAAAGACCATTCCTGAAGTATTTGCTATGCTGAAATCAGTGGAGGTAGAAGTCGGGAAGGAACATCAAGTGTTGATGGTCAATAAAACCACTAAGTTCAAGAAAGGCAAGGGTAAAAAGAACTTCAAGAAGGACGGCAAGGAGGTTGCCGCGCCCGGCAAGCAAGCTGCCGGGAAGAAGCCAAAGAATGGACCCAAGCCCGAGACTGAGTGCTTTTATTGCAAGGGAAGCGGTCACTGGAAGCGGAACTGCCCTAAGTACTTAGCGGATAAGAAGGCCGGCAAAACATGTTGGGGAACGTAGCAGAAATTCAAAAAAATTCCTACGTATCACCAAGATCTATCTATGGAGAGACCAGCAACGAGTAGAAAGGAGAGTGCATCTACATACCCTTGTAGATCGCTAAGCGGAAGCGTTCAAGTGAACGGGGTTGATGGAGTCGTACTCGTCGTGATTCAGATCACCGATGATCCTAGTGCCGAACGGACGGCACCTCCGCGTTCAACACACGTACAGCTCGACGATGTCTCCCACGCCTTGATCCAGCAAGGAGAGAGGGAGAGGTTGAGGAAGACTCCATCCAGCAGCAGCACAATGGCGTGGTGGTGATGGAGGAGCGTGGCAATCCTGCAGGGCTTCGCCAAGCACCTACGGGAGAGGAGGAGGTGTCACGGGAGGGAGGGAGGTGCTAAGGGCTCAGGTATGGATGCCCTCCCTCCCCTCCACTATATATAGGGGCAGGGGAGAGGGGGGAGGCGCAGCCTTGCCCCTTCCTCCAAGAAAGGGGTGCGGCTAAGGAGGGGGGGAGGAGTCCATCCTCCCCAAGGCACCTCGGAGGTGCCTTCCCCCTTGAGGACTCTTCCCTCTAAGGTTCCTTAGGCGCATGGGCCTCTTGGGGCTGGTGCCCTTGGCCCATGTAGGCCAAGGCGCACCCCCTACAGCCCATGTGGCCCCCCGGGGCAGGTGGCCCCACCCGGTGGGCCCCCGGGACCCTTCCGGTGGTCCCGGTACAATACCGATGACCCCGAAACTTGTCCCGATGGCCGAAACAGGACTTCCTATATATAAATCTTTACCTCCGGACCATTTCGGAACTCCTCGTGACATCCGGGATCTCATCCGGGACTCCGAAAAACATTCGGTAACCACATACAAACTTCCTTTATAACCCTAGCGTCATCGAACCTTAAGTGTGTAGACCCTACGGGTTCGGGAGACATGTAGTCATGACCGAGATGTTCTCCGGTCAATAACCAACAGCGGGATCTGGATACCCATGTTGGCTCCCACATGTTCCACGATGATCTCATCGGATGAACCACGATGTCAAGGACTCAATCAATCCCGTATACAATTCCCTTTGTCTAGCGGTATGGTACTTGCCCGAGATTCGATCGTCGGTATACCGATACCTTGTTCAATCTCGTTACCGGCAAGTCTCTTTACTCGTTCCGTAACACATCATCCCGTGATCAACCCCTTGGTCACATTGTGCACATTATGATGATGTCCTACCGAGTGGGCCCAGAGATACCTCTCCGTTTACATGGAGTGACAAAATCCCAATCTCGATTCGTGCCAACCCAACAGACACTTTCAGAGATACCCGTAGTGTACCTTTATAGCCACCCAGTTACGTTGTGACGTTTGGCACACCCAAAGCACTCCTACGGTATCCGGGAGTTGCACAATCTCATGGTCTAAGGAAATGATACTTGACATTAGAAAAGCTTTAGCATACGAACTACATGATCTTGTGCTAGGCTTAGGATTGGGTCTTGTCCATCACATCATTCTCCTAATGATGTGATCCTGTTATCAACGACATCCAATGTCCATGGTCAGGAAACCGTAACCATCTATTGATTAACGAGCTAGTTAACTAGAGGCTTACTAGGGACATGGTGTTGTCTATGTATCCACACATGTATCTGAGTTTCCTATCAATACAATTCTAGCATGGATAATAAACGATTATCATGAACAAGGAAATATAATAATAATCAATTTATTATTGCCTCTAGGGCATATTTCCAACAAAACAAAAGGTATATGTGATATACATGTAATTGATGTGTACCTTACTAGTGCCCGTAGTGGCTCCTGGGTATTTGATACCGGTGCAGTTGCTCACATTTGTAACTCAAAGCAGGGGCTGCGGAATAAGCGGAAACTAGCAAAGGACGAGGTGACGATGCGCGTCGGGAATGGTTCCAACGTCAATGTGATCGCCGTCGGCACGCTACCTCTGCATCTCCCTTCGGGAGTAGTTTTAAACCTTAATAATTGTTATTTAGTGCCAGCTTTGAGCTTGAACATTGTATCGGGATCTCGTTTAATTCGAGATGGCTACTCTTTTAAATCTGAGAATAATGGTTGTTCCATTTTTATGAGAGATATGTTTTATGGTCATGCTCCTATGGTGAATGGTTTATTCCTTATGAATCTCGAACGTGATGCTACACATATTCATAATGTGAGTACCAAAAGAAGTAAGGTTGATAATGATAGTCCCACATACCTGTGGCACTGCCGCCTTGGTCACATAGGTGTCAAACGCATGAAGAAGCTCCATGCTGATGGACTTTTAGAGTCTCTTGATTATGAATCATTTGACACGTGCGAACCATGCCTTATGGGTAAAATGACCAAGACTCCGTTCTCAGGAACAATGGAGCGAGCAACCGACTTATTAGAAATCATACATACTGATGTGTGCGGTCCAATGAGTGTTGAGGCTCGCGGTGGCTATCGTTATGTTCTCACCCTCACTGATGATTTAAGTAGGTATGGGTATATCTACTTAATGAAACACAAGTCTGAAACCTTTGAAAAGTTTAAGGAATTTCAGAGTGAGGTTGAAAATCAACGTGACAGGAAAATCAAGTTTCTACGATCAGATCGTGGAGGAGAATACTTGAGTCACGAGTTTGGCACACACTTAAGAAAATGTGGAATAGTTTCACAACTCACGCCGCCTGGAACACCTCAGCGTAATGGTGTGTCCGAACGTCGTAATCGCACTCTGTTAGATATGGTGCGATCTATGATGTCTCTTATCGATTTACCGCTTTCTTTTTTGGGGCTATGCTTTAGAGACTGCCGCATTCACTTTAAATAGGGCTTCGTCGAAATCCGTTGAGACGACACCGTATGAATTATGGTTTGGGAAGAAACCTAAGCTGTTGTTTCTAAAAGTTTGGGGATGCGATGCTTATGTCAAGAAACTTCAACCTGAAAAGCTCGAACCCAAATCGGAAAAATGCGTCTTCATAGGGTACCCAAAAGAAACTATTGGGTACACCTTCTACCTCAGATCCGAAGGCAAGATCTTTGTTGCCAAGAATGGGTCCTTTCTGGAGAAAGAGTTTCTCTCGAAAGAAGTAAGTGGGAGGAAAGTAGAGCTTGATGAAGTATTGCCTCTTGAACCGGAAAATGGCGCAACTCAAGAAAATGTTCCTGAGGTGCCAGCACCGACTAGAGAGGAAGTTAATGATAATGATCAAGATACTTCTGATCAAGCTCCTACTGAAATTCGAAGGTCCACAAGGACACGTTCCGCACCAGAGTGGTACGGCAACCCTGTCTTAGAAATCATGCTGTTAGACAACAGTGAACCTTCGAACTATGAAGAAGCGATGGCGGGACCGGATTCCGACAAATGGCTAGAAGCCATGAAATCCGAGATAGGATCCATGTATGAAAACAAAGTATGGACTTTGACTGACTTGCCCGTTGAGCGGCGAGCCATAGAAAATAAATGGATCTTTAAGAAGAAGACAGACGCGGATGGTAATGTGACCATCTATAAAGCTCGGCTTGTCGCTAAGGGTTATCGACAAGTTCAAGGGATTGACTATGATGAGACTTTCTCACCGGTAGCGAAGCTGAAGTCCGTCCGAATCATGTTAGCAATTGCCGCATTCTATGATTACGAAATATGGCAAATGGACGTCAAAACGGCATTCCTTAATGGTTTTCTTAAGGAAGAATTGTATATGATGCAGCCGGAAGGTTTTGTCGATCCTAAAAATGCTGACAAAGTGTGCAAGCTCCAACGCTCGACTTATGGGCTGGTGCAAGCATCTCGGAGTTGGAACATTCGCTTTGATGAGATGATCAAAGCGTTTGGGTTTACACAGACTTATGGAGAAGCCTACGTTTACAAGAAAGTGAGTGGGAGCTCTGTAGCATTTCTCATATTATATGTAGATGACATACTTTTGATGGGAAATGATATAGAACTCTTGGACAGCATCAAGGCCTACTTGAATAAAAGTTTTTCAATGAAGGACCTTGGAGAAGCTGCTTATATATTAGGCATCAAAATCTATAGAGATAGATCGAGACGCCTCATAGGTCTTTCACAAAGCACATACCTTGATAAGATATTGAAGAAGTTCAATATGGATCAATCCAAGAAAGGGTTCTTGCCTGTGTTACAAGGTATGAAATTGAGCTCAGCTCAATGTCTGACCACGGCAGAAGATATAGAAGAGATGAGTGTCATCCCCTATGCCTCAGCCATAGGTTCTATTATGTATGCCATGCTGTGTACCAGACCTGATGTTAACCTTGCCGTAAGTTTGGTAGGAAGGTACCAAAGTAATCCCGGCAAGGAACACTAGACAGCGGTCAAGAATATCCTGAAGTACCTGAAAAGGACTAAGGAAATGTTTCTCGTTTATGGAGGTGACGAAGAGCTCGTCGTAAAGGGTTACGTCGACGCTAGCTTCGACACAGATCTGGATGACTCTAAGTCACAAACCGGATACGTGTATATTTTGAATGGTGGGGCAGTAAGCTGGTGCAGTTGCAAGCAAAGCGTCGTGGCGGGATCTACGTGTGAAGCGGAGTACATGGCAGCCTCGGAGGCAGCACATGAAGCAATATGGGTGAAGGAGTTCATCACCGACCTAGGAGTCATACCCAATGCGTCGGGGCCGATCAAGCTCTTCTGTGACAACACTGGAGCTATTGCACTTGCCAAGGAGCCCAGGTTTCACAAGAAGACAAGGCACATCAAGCGTCGCTTCAACTCCATTCATGAAAATGTTCAAGATGGAGACATAGAGATTTGTAAAGTACATACGGACCTGAATATAGCAGATCCGTTGACTAAACCTCTCCCTAGAGCAAAACATGATCAACACCAGAATTCCATGGGTGTTCGATTCATCACAATGTAACTAGATTATTGACTCTAGTGCAAGTGGGAGACTGTTGGAAATATGCCCTAGAGGCAATAATAAAAGCATTATTATATTTCCTTGTTCATGATAATTGTCTTTATTCATGCTATAATTGTGTTATCCAGAAATCGTAATACATGTGTGAATAACAGACATCAACATGTCCCTAGTGAGCCTCTAGTTGACTAGCTCGTTGATCAACAGATAGTCATGATTTCCTGACTATGGACACTGGATGTTATTGATAACGAGATCACATCATTAGGAGAATGATGTGATGGACAAGACCCAATCCTAAACATAGCACAAGATCGTATAGTTCGTTTGCTAGAGTTTTGCAATGTCAAAGTATCTTTTCCTTAGACCATGAGATCGTGTAACTCCCGGATACCGTAGGAGTGCTTTGGGTATGCCAAACGTCACAACGTAACTGGGTGACTATAAAGGTAGACTACGGGTATCTCCGAAAGTGTCTGTTGGGTGACATGGATCAAGACTGGGATTTGTCACTCCGTATGACGGAGAGGTATCACTGGGCCCACTCGGTAATGCATCATCATAATGAGCTCAGAGTGACCAAGTGTCTGGTCACGGGATCATGCATTACGGTACGAGTAAAGTGACTTGCCGGTAACGAGATTGAACGAGGTATTGGGATACCGACGATCGAATCTTGGGCAAGTAACATATCGATAGACAAAGGGAATAGCGTACGGGATTGATTGAATCCTCGACATCGTGGTTCATCCGATGAGATCATCGTGGAGCATGTGGGAGCCAACATGGGTATCCAGATCCCGCTGTTGGTTATTGACCGGAGAGTCGTCTCGGTCATGTCTGCTTGTCTCCCGAACCCGTAGGGTCTACACACTTAAGGTTCAGTTACGCTAGGGTTGTAGGGATATGTATATGCAGTAACCCGAATGTTGTTCGGAGTCCCGGATGAGATCCCGGACGTCACGAGGAGTTCCAGAATGGTCCAGAGGTAAAGATTTATATATGGGAAGTCCTGTTTCGGGCATCGGGACAAGTTTCGGGGTTATCGGTATTGTACCGGGACCACCGGAAGGGTCCCGGGGGTCCACCGGGTGGGTCCACCTGTCCCGGGGGGCCACATGGGCTGTAAGGGGGTGCGCCTTGGCCTAATGGGCCAAGGGCACCAGCCCCACATAGGCCCATGCGCCTAGGGTTAAGAAGGGGAAGAGTCCTAGGAGGGTAAGGCACCTCCTAGGTGCCTTGGGGGGAGGGAAACCCCCTTGGCCGCCGCACCCCCTAGGAGATTGGATCTCCTAGGGCCGGCCACCCCCCCTTGGCACCCCTATATATAGTGGGGGAGAGGAGGGACTTCATACCTGAACGCCCTGGCCTTTGGTTG
>NC_057795.1:16907869-16922227 GCF_018294505.1 Triticum aestivum
CCCCCCTTGCTGGATCAAGAAGGAGGAGACGTGGCTGTTCCGTACGTGTGTTGAACGCGGAGGTGCCGTCCGTTCGGTGCTAGGATCTCCGGTGATTTGGATCACGTCGTGTTCGACTACATCATCCCCGTTCTTTGAACGCTTCCGCTCGCGATCTACAAAGGTATGTAGATGCATCTAATCACTCGTTGCTAGATGAACTCCTAGATGATCTTGGTGAAACGAGTAGGAAAATTTTTGTTTTCTGCAACATTCCCCAACACTGCCATGGTGCCCAACCCCCCGGCGGCGCCACGCCCTGTCCGTCGGCTCACCCCGGCCGAGCAGCTCGAGCGCCGTCGCCAGGGTCTGTGCTACAACTGCGACGAGCCCTACATGCCGGACCATGTCTGTCCGCGACTCTTTTACTTGGAGGCTGCAGATTACATCAAGGAGGACACCCCCGCCGACGGGCTCGGTGATCTGCCCGCCCAGCCACCGCGGAGGTTGCACCGGCACCCGCTCCGGCGACCGCCCTTGTGGTCTCCCTCCATGCCCTAGCGGGTATACGAGCAGAGAAGACTATGCTACTGCCGGTGATGATCCACGGCGAGCGCCTCCAGGCACTGCTAGATACGGGCTCCACCCATAACTTCGTGCCAGCATCGACCATGCATCGCTTGGCGCTCCAGCCGACGGGCGGAGAGCAACTTATGGTTACCGTGGCTAACGGTGATCGCCTCCGTTGCCAGAGGATTGCGCGGCATGTTCCCATCATCATCGGCGATGAGCACTTCACCAATGTAGATTATCATGCAATGCCGAAGCAAGTTGCATTTTATTTTACTTCAAATTAATTTTGTTTTATGGTTACTTCGAATTAAACTTGAGGGCTTTTAGCAGCATTTTTCCTTATAACTGGAAGTCTTAGAATTACCATCAAAGACGATACAATCAAAATGACGTCTCTGATGGGCTGTCAGCGAAGTCCCTTGGCCCATCGCCTTATGGACCGTATGTTTATATAAGTCATGGGCCTTCGATGGGACATTCATATACTTGGGCCTACCTCGTATTTGTAACCCGGACACCACCACTCCTTGCCGAATGTTGCCATAGTGCACGCCCGAAGCCCCGAAGCTCGGCTCAGCTCTCCTCTCGTCCACACCGACTCCAAAGAAGAAGAAGGTACTCATGCTCACAAGCTGTTAGATGAAATTATCTAACCATATTTTATTCCACAAAGATTAGATTGTTTGTTCCATGGCATTGAATTTGGATGTGCCTATTGCGCAGATGAGCTCTCCTGTTGACTTTTTTCTTGACGACTCATCGTCAGACGATTATGATAAAATTGATATGGTGTTGGCTTATATGCGGACATGATGACAAACAAAAGGCCCAAGAATGGAGGTACAGTGCCTGGGCACGATGTAGTTTGTCATAGCAAGGGAAGTCGCTCATGATAAGCTTACGGAGGCAAAAGTGCTCTTTTGATCCCGAGCTCATATGCTTCTCTATGAACAATAAAATTTAAAAAATAAGAAAAAAGATTCAAGAAAATCTTTTTTTGTGTGATAAACATTGATGAATGTTCTAACTGTTTGCAAAATTTCAGGTCGAAATGACATTCGTGAAGGTTTGGGCAAAAATAACAAAATCGATGCTCCAAAATGCTTCCAACTGTAGTCTTTTTGGACCATCGATGTTTTTTTGCCTAGACCTCCACGAATGTCATTTCAACCTGAAATTTTGCACGCAGTTAGACAATTTATCAATGTTAATCACCAAAAAAATTCAGATTTTTTTATTTTTTTTGGATTTTACTGTTCATACGGGAGCATATGTGCTCGGGATCAAATACTCCATATCCTTAGAGGACTATTTTTAAGAAAATCCGGTGTTCCGGGATAAAACTATCAGGAGAAGGCTCTGAATGTCGATGGATTTGTTCTTGCGTATCACACCTGCCGTGGAAGCTCATTGCCCGTACTTTGTGCAGCGAAGAAATGCAGCTGGTCAAATAGGTCAAGGTTCACATGCTTGCACATGGTTCTCTAGCTGATTCTGTTGATGATTGGTTGGAATGGCAGAGTGCACTTGCATACAAAGTTCGAAGAAATTTGTGAAGGTTGTCATTCAGATCTTTGGAGGAAAGTATGTCCAAGCTCCAAATGAAGAAGACACTCAAGACTTCTTGAGATGGGTTCATCAAAGGGTTTCCCCAGTATGCTTCGAAGCATCGATTACAAGCTTTGGAAGAGGAAGAATTGCCCTACAATAACATGGCATGGACAACTCAAAGGACACTGTGAGTATGCAACTATAATTCTTGAAGTTGTGACATCAAATGAGCTTTCGATTTGCCATTCATATTTTGGTTTGCCAGGATCTCATAGTGACCTGAATGTTTTCCAAAGATCTCATTTGTTTTTAAGTCTTTTTGTTGGGGAGGCACCACCGGTGAACTTTGAAGTCAATGCGTCAATACAATGGGATACTATCTTGTTGATGGCATATATCCTTCATGGTCTAATTTTGTCAAGACAATATCAAACACTAAAGGTAATAGAAGAATACACTTTGTGAGGCGTCAAAAAGCATGTAGAAAGGATGTCGAGCGGGCATTCACGGTTTTGCAAGCTAGCTTTGGCATTGTTCATGACCCTGCAAGATTCTGTCACCAAAAGCGTGTGTGGCACATCTTGGCCGTGTGCGTATGCGATCCTGCATACTTGATCATAGAGGACGAGCGGGAGCAGCCGCAAGACTTCTATTACGAGAATGAGGGGAACAAAATGTATATACCGTCTATTCGTCCACATACTGGTCCAGATGATTCAATGTAAACATAACAGATGGTCGAAACAATTTGAAGGAAACATAACATGAACAAATTTATTGCCCATGGAGGGTCCACAAACTCAAGGTCACCACCAAGTTGTTCATGCCCCATGTGGTTTCCAATCTATCGTGCACTTCAAGAAATTTCTGGAGTCGTTATTCACCCCTAGTTATGTTTAAATTTGAATCTAAATTTTAAATACAATTTCATAAATTGTGGATTTGGACTGATGTTCAACTATGTGGGTATGAAAGATCATTATTTAAATTATTATGTTGATAGAGTGGACTTGTTTAGGTTGTTTATATGCAAGTCTAAAAAGAAATAGGAGAAAAAACAGATCATTAGATGGTCTGCTAAAATGTAGTATATCCCAATAATCAGAAAAAAGTGTAACTGGGGGAATTTTTAGGTAGTTGTTTCAACCCCTTTGTCATATACAACGAGGAGCTTGGTAGAGGGAAAAGCACCAGTATAAGTCCACCATAATTCATGGCTATTCACATGAATATTCGAAATATTTTTTTGACAAATAATATGTAAATATGACTTTGTCTAATACAGTAGTAATATGAAATGAAAGCCATCATGGAGTAATACTGAGGGTGGTTATGTTGGATAATCCTGTTGCATTAGCATGTATGTGTAGCGCAGGTTCTAGGTTGCATGGTTTTGTTAGGCGTGTAGCTCGGCTACTCGCTTGCTAGTTTTCTTTTTGCAAATAATCGTGCTATGCAACGTGTGCATGTACACGTCTTGGCTTAGTATTTAGTTAGTTAGATGTGGCCGCCGTTTGTGCTTCGTGGGATGGCACGAATCCAGCGCATGCAGCGGCGTCGCAGCGCAGTTCGGGTGGCCGTGGGATGGCACGTCCGTTATACCCGTTCTCCGCTGTGTTTACATTATTTTCTGTTGTAACAAAATGGTAATTTATTTGACCGTATAAATAAGAGATAACAAGAAAAGAGGCCTGCAGTTGCGCCTCGCAAAAACACCAGCGTCTTCGTGTTCCTCTCTCTCGTATCTCCTCCGCCGTGCTCGCGTGTGTACTCCGGCCTCTGATCCAACAGGTTAAGCGTTTGCCGCACCGAAGCCGTGTGGAGCTGGGCAGCTGGCTCCATCACGCGGAAGAGTAAGAAAAAAAAGAAGCTTAGCTAGCTGACGCAAAAGAACTGATGGATCCTCTGATCGATCTAAGTAATGGAATCTGGGAGGGTCTCTGATCGATATAGAAGAGTAAACATCGATCGACCGAGTAGGTAGATAATACGAGGCCGCTCACAAAAATTGTGATGAAATTCAGAACTATTAATAAGAAATGCTTGAAAACGAGGTTGACATATACTAACCAGAGTATTTGCAGGAAGGTAATGGTGGTGAGGTTCCAAAAATCTTGCTTGTCTATCATGGAGACGAAGCCACCGAGAAGAACCACCGTGCTCCATGTCATGGCCAGGAAGCCTAAACCCCTGAATGCGAAGGACATGTGCGCCATAAGCAGGACATGGCCATTGATATCCTGTACCTCCTTCCATTCGAAGTCGTATCTCCCAATATCCATTGAGTAGCTAGTCAGGTCGATGCCTGCCGATATGAAGAATGGCACCTACTACTGCGTACTGCCGTTATATGTAAAGCATCTTGGGGTTGCTCTCTTGCCCGTAAGTGCGTTAAGCTTATACTCCCTCCGTCCGGAAATACTTGTCGAAAAAATGGGTAAAAATGAGTGTATCTAGAACTAAAATACGTCTAGATACATCTATTTCTCCGACAAGTATTTTTGGACGGAGGAAGTATATAACTTAAGCGACCGACCCTAAGTGTGAAATAGTGCGTACTGTATACTAGTAGTGTTTATCTATGGGTAAATCGAGATTGGATCTTGACCAACAACTAAACAAGGGAGGCCCAACAGTCGTTAATTAAATTCAACTTCAACTGCAATGGCTACCTCTAGCTGTGTTCAGCACAACGCGACCTTATACAAACTTATCTGTTCTAGAGTACCTCGCCTGCTTAATTTAATCACCGGTGTTCCTCCCATCAATTACAAATTACAAGTGAGGTCAAGAGATTGGCTCATTCTCAAGGAGGAAACCTAGCTAGGTCCACTAATAGAAAAGAGGGCTTTGGTTCAGGCCGGGTCAGCCCATTAGTCCCGGTTCAGTCCAGAGGTCGGCCGGGCCACGTGGGCCATTGGTCCCGGTTCGTCTGGACCTTTTGGTCTCGGTTGGTGGGACGAACCGGGACCAATGGGCCTGGCTCCTGGCCCACCACCATTGGTCCCGGTTGGTGGCTTGAACCGGGACAATTGGCTGCCCTTTAGTCCCGGTTCGTGCCACGAACCGGGACCATTGATGTGCCTATATATACCCCTCGCCCGCGAGCAGAGCACTCCATTGCTCTGTTTTTTTCTGGCCGGGGAGGGGAGGGCCTTGTGGTGCTCTAGCTCACCTCCTATACACATGAGGTGTTCGATGAAATGCTCGAGCCACACTAGTTAAGCTTTCTCCTCTCGAAGCACGACCTCCGAACTCTATTTTTCCCGAGGTTTGTCTAGGTTTATATTAGCGGCCCGTCACGCCCCGTCCCCATCTTCACTGTCGTCGATCGCCCGCGCCGATCTCGTCGCCGGCACCACCGTGGTGAGCCTCTTGTTCTTATCTTCTTTCTGAAAGAAAAAAAATTCTTGCTTTAGATAGATACTTGTCTAATTTTCTTCCTATTTTATTGCTTGTTATTATATAGTGCGATGGTTTTGGTATCCGCCCCCGTCGGCCCTCGTCCTGTCTATGATTCGGATGTGGTATATATTATCTTTATAACTATTGGTTCATTTATTGTTTATGAAAATTATGCCGACCAACGTGACATAGATTTTATTTATCTAGGAGATATGTGAACCGGAAATTCCAACCGACCCTATTGTCGAGAGGTTAAATTTAATTGAAGAAGAAAACAATTTCTTGAAGGAAAAAATAAAAAAATTGAGGAGGAGAAGATGATATTGGAGGTGCATGTTGCGGATGTCGTCGATGATCACAAGATCAAGATGGATGCAATGCGCTTGAAGATTAGAAAGATTAGAAAATATGACATTCATACCGAGGCTTGGTATCATTATGCCGTTGGATCAATTGTTACCTTGGTTGCGATTATGATCGCATTTGTTTTCGCATTGAAATGTTTTACATAGTTTCAATGTATGGTTTAATTAATTTAGATGCTCTGAAAAGCTATATATTGTTAGATGAGAATTATGTATGTACTTTGGTTTTAATGTGATGATGAATTTCTATTAATTTGGTCACTTAATTATCTGTTCATGATGTTCTGTAATGGTTTTTGACACACTTAATTATATAATGCACGCAGATGAACCGGCAATGGATGTATGGTGACAGACACACCTCCGAGTACATTAAGGGTGTGCATGATTTTCTCGAAGTGGCTGAGGCAAACAAGCAGAATGGTTTTATGTGTTGTCCATGCCCTAAATGTGGGAATACGAAGTCTTACTCTGACCGGAAAATCCTTCACACCCACCTGCTTTACAATGGTTTCATGCCACACTATAATGTTTGGACGAGGCACAAAGAAATAGGGGTTATGATGGAAGACGGCGAAGAAGAAGAGGACGATGACAACTATGTGCCCCCCTTGAAAACGGTGATGCTGCAAGGGGGGAAGCTGCTGAAGATCAAGAGGACCCAGATGATGTGCCCAATGATGCTGCAACGGGGGAAGCTGCTGAAGATCAAGAGGAACCAGACGATGTGCCCGATAATGATGTTTCCGCCGGGTCATTGTCGATGCAAGGACGCAATGCGAAAGTCAAAAGGAGAAGCTGAAGTTCGATCGCATGTTAGAGGATCACAAAAAAGGGTTGTACCCCAATTGCGAAGATGGCAACACAAAGCTCGGTACCGTACTGGAATTGCTGCAGTGTAAGGCAGAGAATGCTGTGCCTGACAAAGGATTTGAGAAGCTACTAAAAATATTGAAGAAGAAGCTTCCAAAGGATAACGAATTGCCCGACAGTACATACGCAGCAAAGAAGGTCGTATGCCCTCTAGGATTGGAGGTGCAGAAGATACATGCCTGCCCTAATGACTGCATCCTCTACCGTGGTGCGTAGAAGGATCTGAACGCATGCCCGATATGCAATGCATTACGGTATAAGATCAGACGAGATGACCCTGGTGATGTTGACGGCGAGCCCCCTAGGAAGAGGGTTCCTGTGAAGGTGATGTGGTATGCTCCTATAATACCACGGTTGAAACGTCTGTTCAGAAACGGAGAGCATGTCAAGTTGATGCGATGGCACAGTGAGGACCGTAAGAAAGACGGGAAGTTGAGAGCACCCGCTGACGGGTCGCAGTGGAGAAAAACCAAGAGAAAGTACTGGGATGAGTTTGCAAGTGACCCAAGGAACGTATGATTTGCTTTAAGCACGGATGGCATTAATCTTTTCGGGGAGCAGAGCAGCAATCACAGCACCTGGCCGTGACTCTATGTATGTATAACCTTCCTCCTTGGATGTGCATGAAGAGGAAGTTCATTACGATGCCAGTTCTCATCCAAGGCCCTAAGCAACCCGGCAACAACATTGATGTGTACCTAATGCCATTAGTTGAAGAACTTTTATAGTTGTGGAATGAAAACGGTGTACGTACGTAGGATGAGCACAAATAGGAGGAATTTGACCTAAAGGCGTTGCTGTTCGTGACCATCAACGATTGGCCTGCTCTCAGTAACCTTTCAGGACAGACAAACAAGGGATACCACGCATGCACGCACTATTTAGATGACACTGAAAGTATATACCTGGACAAATGCAGGAAGAATGTGTACCTGGGCCATCGTCGATTTCTTCCGACCAACCATCAATGTCGAAAGAAAGGCAAGCATTTCAAAGGCGAGGCAGATCACCGGAAGAAGCCCGCCATGCGTACCGGTGATCACGTACTTGCTATGGTCAATGATTTACACGTAATCTTTGGAAAGGGTCCCGGTGGACTAGCTGTTTCGAATGACGCTTAGGGACACGCATCCATGTGAAAGAAGAAATCTATATTTTGGGACCTACCCTACTGGAAAGACCTAAAGGTCTGCTCTTCAATCGACGGCGTGCACGACCCGCACGTGATGCATGTGACGACGTGCTAGGCTTCTTGAGCGTGTATGGGAAGACAAAAGATACACCTGAGACACGGGAGGACCTGCAACGTTTGCACGAAAAAGACGACATGCCTCCAAAGCAGTATGAAGGTCCTGCCAGCTACGCTCTTACGAAAGAAGAGAAAGAAATCTTCTTTGAATGCCTACTCAGTATGAAGGTCCCGACTGCCTTCTCATCGAATATAAAGGGAATAATAAATATGATAGAGAAAAAGTTCCAGAACATAAAGTCTCATGACTGCCACGTGATTATGACGCAACTGCTTCCGGTTGCATTGAGGGGGCTTCTACCGGAAAACGTCCGATTAGCCATTGTGAAGCTATGTGCATTCCTCAATGCAATATCTCAGAAGGTGATCGATCCAGAAATCGTACCAAGGCTAAGGAGTGATGTGGCGCAATGTCTTGTCAGTTTCGAGCTGGTGTTCCCACCATCCTTCTTCAATATCATGACACACGTCCTAGTTCATCTAGTCGACGATATTGTCATTCTGGGGCCCGTATTTCTACACAATATGTTCCCCTTTGAGAGGTTCATGGGAGTCCTAAAAAGAGGTCGATCACTTGTTGTTTGACCAATCTCTCGGAGAAGGAGAGGTCGATCACTTCTCTCGGTATGCATGACAAACTTCTGTACTTAATGGTTTCCTTCATTTTTCTTACTAGCTAGCGTGTCGAGGGCATCTCTATGTATAGTACGTAGCGTCGACCAAGCACGGACATAAGAGAGGACATTTCTCTCTATTAATTAGCTAGCTAACACAATATATGAAACACCTACATTAAACCCCCAACCCCCCCCCCCTTCAAAAAAAATCAAAACCCCCAGCCCCTGAAATGTTGACGCGTGGATGCCTTTTGGTCCCTGTTGGTGCCACCAACCGGGACCAAAGGCCCTCCTACCTGGGCTCAGCGCACCGGCCACGTGGAGGCCCATCTGTCCCGGTTCGTATAAGAACCGGGACTAAAGGGCTAGGGCATTAGTAACGACCCTTTAGTCCCGGTTCAAAAACCGGGACAAAAGACCCGTACCAACCGGGACAGATAACCCTTTTTCTACTAGTGGTCGCCTCCCTCGTCGTATGCGAGCGCTCAGGAAGCTAACTCACATGGCCCTCTGGTATTTTCAAACTTACATATTAGAATATGTAGTACTCTATATGTTTATCTATGTCCGAAACGAGGTCGGATCTTGACCAACAAGTAACAAGCACGGCTGGTCAGTCGTTGCTAATAATGAATCTCAACACCCAATATTGCTTTTTAAAGGATGCTAGAGTACCTGCCTCCTCATGCCATATGTGGCCCCGTCCTCGTCCCCTTTGCCTGCCTGCCAACCTCTTTATTGTCCGACCACGTTGGGCAGTTCCTCGCCGCTCCCATGCCTTTGGAAATCCATGACCCATGGGCCACGTTCGTGCGGGCACCCGCTTGGTCTCGCGTCTTTTGCCTCGCCCTACATATGTGCCGTTTCATGCGCTTGTGTGGTGGTGTGGAATGGATCCGGCTTGCCTGCTTCCTCCCCATGCTCCCATCCGTGCTCCCACTTCATCTTACGGTTATTTTTTTTTCTTTTTCCTTTCTAATCTAATCATCTCCCCCTGATTTTAAGGGAATGGGGCCAGGCCTTATTTTGTTTCAATCAAATCATGCCAAATATGCGGGAGCACGGATGGGCACACACGTAAGGAGCAGGCAAGTCTCGTCCGTGTGGAATGAGGGGTCGGGCGTTTGGCCCGCTAGGTCTCGCTGGCTTGCTTAATTTTTTTTACCAGCATTCCCCCAGCCATTGAGTGGTGGTGTGGAACGGTTTATCATCATCATCGGTCATCAGCGAAAGGGTGCATGCACGGTGTGCCCATTATTGATCGATCATCATATGTTTGTCTATGACAAAATCAAGATTAGGTCTTGAGTCTTGACCAACCATTGAGTAGGCTGGCGAGCCACGTTGTTAATTAATCATGTGGCGAGAGAAAGAAAGTTGACGATCCTGATCAAAGTGAGAAATGAGAAGCCCCGTCGCTATCTACGGAAAAAAGGAGCAGCACCGCAAAGGCCCCAACAACTACAAGTGAGAACAAGAGACTGGCTATCTAAAGAAGGAAACCCAGCTATCCAGTATTTAAGCTTACTGTACATACTAGTAATACATACTCCCTCCGTTCCTAAATATTTGTCTTTCTAGCCATTTCAAATGGACTACAACATACGGATGTATGTAGACATATTTTAAAGTGTAGATTTACTCATTTTACTCCGTATGTAGTCATTTGTTGAAATCTCTAGAAAAATAATTATTTAGGAACGGAGGGAGTATGTTTATCTTATGCCGAAACGAGGTGGGATCTTGACCATCAATTAACAAGCAAGGCCGGTCAGCCAGTCTTTGCCTAATTAATTTCAACCGAACATGGAGCATCATAACACAAACTGATCTGACCTCGCTCCTCAACCATGCTTCCCCACACCACCTTCCCTGCACATCTCTCTCTCTAGCTATCTATCTATCTTTTATTAAGATGATGGAAATGCTATCTGGGGAACGTTTCCTGGGGACGAAATCCGAACGGACCACCCTTGAGCCGCACGATCTTCATCTGATGGATGGTAGTTTTCGCAAAAAACACCCAGAAAGAAACTTAAAGGAACGATTTGCCATGACAGTTTTTAACAACTGCCCACTACCCACTAGGCTTAGTAAAAACTACCACCTCCACCCCGTTCGCTTGCCATTACTTCTGGGGAACGTTCACCAGGTATGTGCGCCCTAAGAGTAAGGTACTAATTAGGCTCCCTAGGAGTAGACGCCTAGAAAAGCTCCAAGTTTTTCTTTCCTCAAAGTGGACCCCGCCGGTACGAGTCTAGTCTGGTAGTAGTCCCGGATGACAGTATCGGATCCGGCTTTGTATTAAAACATTTTTCAAAAAAAATCAAAACATTCATGAATCAGATTGTTTTAATGAATTTCCAAAAAATGTACAACTGATTTTCATATTTTTTGTTAATTTAAATTTTTTTCATGAATTTTAAACATTCTTTACAAATATGAAAGAAATGTTTCAAGTTTATAATTTTCATGATTTGAAAAAAAGTCATGAATTTGAACAACTGTTCATAGATTTTTTTTAGAAGTTTGTAATTTGGCAAATGTTCATAATATGAAAAAAATCTTCACAATCTTCTTGAAAATGTTCACAATTTTCGATAAAACATGTATGAATTTGAAAAAATATTGAAGAATTTAAATTATGTTCCTAATTTTCAAAAACTAATCAGGAATAAAAATAAAACAAATATAAAAGCGAAAAAGAGAATAAAACATAAAAAAGTTAGAGAAAAAACAACAAAAAGGAATATTCCCAAACAGAGAGAATAAGCCTACAGCCAACCCAATAGTGTCTAGGTAGGCACCTGTACCAAAAAGGGTTTCCCCCGCTTTGTTTCCAAAGCACCAACACCGATTACAGAGCAAACACTGTGGCGAGCAGCACAACAAGCCAAAGAAAAAAAAAACAATGCCAACACAGGCAGCTCGACAAAGCGCGGATGACCCACTACCGTTGCGCCCTCCGAAATCCACCCACTACGATCCTAGGCTCCGATCCTCCGCGTACCAAGCAGCACCTCCAGGAAGGAATGCGATGTCAAGGACGCTGCTGCCCGGACGTGTCCTAGGGTTTCCCCTGTACGCGGAGGGTAGAGGGAATGAAGACCATCGACACCCTCCAGGGAGGGATGATGGCACCCGCAGGCGTCACCGCATCGGAGCCGAAAAACCCGGCAAGGATTTCTCCCAACTCGAGACCCACCGCCCAACCGGATCGGAGCCAACCGGCCAGCTCGCCGCCCACCCACGCGCCACCGCGGTCGCAACGCCACCCACGCCGCCTCACTGAGATCACCACCACGAGGCCAAGAGACGAGGAGAGGAGGCGTTGGTCGACGGGAGCAGCAGCGCCGTAGCCGCGCGGGAGGGAACCACCTCCTCCGCAGTCGTGCAGGAGGCTCGTGCCTCCGGCGCCGTCACGGTCGCCGTCCGGACGCAGCAGCAGGGCATACCGGGCCACCCCTGGCCCGGCCAGGCGCGAATCGAGCCCGCTAAACCTCGCCGGCCGCGCTGCAGCAGGGCGGCGCCAGCACCGCCAGCACCCCAACGCCCATCGCCGCTCCCCCGCCTCCTGGAAGCCACACCGCCGACCCGCCCCGCCGTCGGCCCGCCCAGACCCAAATGGGGCCCGAAGGGCCCAGATCTGGGCCGAGCGGGCGCCGCCTGGCCGCGCCAGCCTGCCGCCAACGGCGACACCGCCGTCCAGCCGATCTCCCGCGTCGCGCCAGGAATCCCCGTCACCACGCCGGATCGCCGCCGCCTAGGGAGCACCCCTCGGTGCCCTCTGCCCCACGCCGGAGAGCAGCCGAGAGGGGAATGGCCGAGGGCCGCCGCCACCAGGGTCGCCCGGGCCAGGCCCGGCGGCGAACGCCAGTGATAGCGGCGGGGAGGGGGGGAGAGGGAGAGGAAGCTGGCGGAAGGGCAATCGGGGCGCGACCGGTCGCCCGCAGGGGCGACGCGGTCGCGAGAGAGAGGAGCCAAACTAGAGAATGCTCAGGTAGGCACCTGTAAGATATTATGTCAATATATTGTTTGGAGCAGTGAAATCTATATACTCATGATATGAAAATCTTGTTCAATTCCCACCTCACCTAATAACACTTCCTGTTAATTTGGTTGGTACTTACAAGTTACCTTTGATGCCATTTTCTGACAATCTGTTCCGGGTTCAGAAGTTTACTAGTAAAGGAAATTTTCATGTGTAGTGAATGATATTGCAAGTGGAACATTTTACTTTATAAGCATGTGTACTTTTGCAACACTGGATTTTTGCATTTGTGTGTCTCGTCTGTTGCCTATACCAAGTAGTGTTAGGTTGATCTCTATCCCGTTCGAACCCAACGGGTCGAACGGGCCCCTGACTCGCGCCTTGATCAGGGGCGCCCAACCAAACCATGGTGGGTGGGCCCCTGTGACCCGCGCTATATAAGAGAGGTGGGGGCCGGGGCACGACTCACGATGTTGAACGCTGCCACAAACCCCACCGAACACTCCCTATCGATCTAGGGTAAGCGTGGTGCTCACGGGAAGCACACCATCACTGTCATCTCTGTCCACATCGCCGCCATCTCCACACCACCATGGCCGGCGCTGGATCGAGCTCATCCGCACCAGGAGAAGGTATGTTACCGGATCTACTAGCCTACTCCGATCCTAAGGTCTATCAAGTAGGACTACCAAAATGTTCAAACCAGTTGATCTCAAGGGATAGTTAACTCAGCCCACTGCGTTGTGTGGTCTAAGGCATTTGGATCACTTGTGCGCGCGTTGGGTATGTCGCAACTGCACTGCACCAAGTTTCGGATAAGTATATGTATAGCACACCGACTTTGCGAAAGTAATTCCCATCACTTGAATTGAAATGTAAATGCGTTCACGCATGACATAAATCATGGTATAAAACAAGTACAATGGGTCTAAAAGAAATTCCAAAGCAAATCAATATCAAATCATGTAGCTTGTTTGCTCTCAGTGAGCTAGGGAGAGCTAGCTGGCACTATTTCAGAGTCTTGGTCCCTAATTTCGCCATGGAGTTCGGATGCCAGTTTAACGATGGAATCGAGGGTCTCAGCGGTCTCAGGAATTGTTTTTGTCCTCGTCCCAGCTGTGAAAACCATGCAGCTCTCGAGATCCAGCATGGTCTTCGAAACACGAGAGAGCAATGCCATGAGGCTCTGCATTTCAGCTTGTTTCTTCATTGCTGCTATGACCAGCCTAGTGGTAAGCTTCATCAGTGTCAGGCTGTCGGCGGTCATGTGATCCCTGTTTAACTGCACCAACTTCATCGCAAACCTGAATGCGACACCTTCTCCTTGATCTCCTTGGTCTCTTTCTCCCGGCGAAATTGCATTGATATCAAGTTGTAATTTCTCACATGCCGCCACACAGAGGGACATCAGGACAAGATGTAACTTGTGATGTTGGTTTTGCCGAGAGGAGAAAGTGTTATTCTCGTTGTTGTAACTGGCAGTGACTTCTATAACACCATTTCTGATCGGAGCCTTTGGACCACTTCTGATGCAGCTCTCGAGAACCACACCAAAGCCTCCAGGAAGGACCACGGCGCCGAAGACGTCGCCTTTGGTGAGGCCGCCGCGCCGGCCAGGGGTTTCCCACGGAATCACGCCCAACCACCAGATTCGTCCGTCCAGACCCCCAAGACGGCGACCGAAGCCACCAGGGGCTGGAGCATGGCGCAGATCGGAGCAGATCACGGGCGGGAATAGAGCTTCTCCAGGAGCGC
>NC_057795.1:16922611-16937682 GCF_018294505.1 Triticum aestivum
GCCCGCCACCCCCCCCCCCGCCGACCGCACGGCCAGGGAGGCAGCCCGCCAGCACCCGCCGGCGCAGCCCGCCGCACCGGCCACGCCGGACACCTCCCATCGGAGCCGCCGCCCCGGACGCCGTGGCCCTCCGCGAAGGCGAAGCCACCAGATCCCCGCCGCCACCTTCATAGGTGTCGCGCGGCCGGGCCGGCGAGCACCTCAGGCGGCGGCGGAGGGAGGGGAGAGGGAGGGGGAGGCGCGGAGGGGATTAGGGTTCGCCCCCGGGTCGCCTCAGGAGAGGCGACACGCGGGGAGGGACAGTGAAACTTATGGCTAGCCTCCTGCCAGCTGCCAGTTGGGCGTCAATAAAAATTTCACCACCCTCAAGCTCAAGAACAGATCAATAGCAGAATTCATCCTTTCACCAAATGAAACACTGATGCTGTTGTACGTGCATTCAAAGTTAAATACATGCCAGGTCAATATATATAAGCAAGTGATGTGAAACACGATTAAGCAACAAAACATGCATATTTGTGATGGCGTCATCTTTAGTTATTTGAAATTGTTTGGATCCGTTTGTAATTTTACAGACGTTCATACTATACGTTTGGAACATAAGAGAAGACTCTTCTCCCCAAGCAATGAAAATTTCTTCTCTCTTTTCTAGACCCGGCCTCGTTACATTTACTCCCTCCTTGTCAAATCAGTGTTTTCAAGATGCAACTTGGATTGTTATTTATATATTGATATGTTCCTAGAAATTAAAGCACATAATTTTGAAATACTTTTCATGAAAAAACAATAATACACTTTTCCTTTGAAGTGTCTGAGTAATCAGTTTATATGATGATAGACAAAGCTGCTTAAGTTTGACTGCATGCCTTTTGGGATGCCATCGTCTCAATAATCCATTCACATGTCAACATAAGAAGTTACAGAAGTTTGACTACATGATTCTTGGGACACCATGTTTATCTATTAACTCTTACCATCTTCTAACTATCCTACAGTCTTTAATCCGACTGTTACACAATCTCCCTCGCATGAATTTTTGGTGTCATATATAACATGACTATGTTGGCTCGAATGACATATGGGCGGCCCTGCATGTAGCTCTCGCGTGAATGACATGGCTGGATAGTAATACAGCACAAGTGTTCTAAATGTATGTCAAAAAGCAAAGAAACTATGTGATGTGGGATGTCAAATAGATCCTCCTGCGTCTAAGTGCATGAGACTGCACTCATTGTCATAGCCATCGACCATGGTTCAAAATTTTAACCAAATCCATGGAAGCTCGTTAATTTCAGCGGGCACCGGAATATTATTACATTACAGGATTAGATCTCAACTCAGGGTGGACACGGTCCGGGCCGGTCCGGTCCCTGACCGAGCCGTCCTTTGGACCGGCCGTCGGCGGTCCGGACCGGACCGGACCGAGCAGGGTCACGGTCCTGTTTCCAAGGACCGGACCGGCAGGGACGAAGCCCGAGCCGGACCGAGCGGCTCGTTTGGACCGGCCAGAGTTCACGCCAGTGCACGCGCTGGAGCATGGCGACGCGGGGAGGGCGCTGGAGGCAGCGGGGCTCGTCGTGGAGATGTCAGGCAGCTTTGGAAGTTCCAGAGGGAGATAGAGGAGCCAAGAAGATCACCAGAGCGAGCTCATCGGCGACGAATTTGGCACGACGGCCGGTGGACGGAGATGAAAAAGACGATGCCCGATGCGGCGATGCGGGACCTCCCACGTCGTGTTCGTTGGTGCATACGATAGATCCGAGTGAGGTGCACCAGTGGACATATTTCCCGGGGCCAGCGAGTCTAGGGGCCGCGCTGACGACGGCCCCCGCGGCGGCGGACATGAACGGCGACATTTTCTTCAGCCCCCGCCGTGCCTGGGCCGCCACGACCTCGCCACGACCCCGCCACTCCCCCGCCATGCCCTCGCCACGCCCCCGGCACGCCCGCGCCCGCCACGCTCTCGCCATGCCCCGGCCACGCTCTCGCCATGCCCTCGCCACATTCTTCGGTCCGTTCGGTCGGCTCGGTGAAAGCCCGGACCGGACCAAAGTTTTGTCGGGCTGGATTCCTGAGCTCGGACCGGCCGATTTTTTCAGCGGGCCAGGACCGAGCCGGCCCGAGCCGAGCGGGCCACGAGCCGGACCGCGGGACCGGACCGTTTCGTCCACCCTGAATCTCAACCAAATAAAATTGAAATTTTCTTCAGACTCTATAATCCAAATTAGATGGACTTTGGTTTGAAATCATCCCTGGATATTTTTTATATCTGCTGGCGGAGCCAGGATTCCGAATTCGGGTGTATAGAAAAAAAAATACCACATGTCAAGCTTTGGCACAAAGGGCACACAAACTGTAATTCCCATCTATTGGGAAATTGTAGCTGTCATCGCATGGGCTTTCTGCTTAGATAATGGGCTTTTGAGGGAAATGAGAAGGTTGGCTGGGCTAAATGAAACTACATTTCCAATCCTTTATAGCCACAATGTACTGGATAGAATTGTGTATACCTAACTTGTTGTTGTTTTTGGCACAAATAATGGGTGTGGAGAAGTATACCCAGACCCAGGTACCTAATTGGCTCCGCCCAAATTTGCTTCAACACTAATTCTAATGTGGTCGAGACCACGTTGACCAGCCATCGCTCTCGGCCAGACCAGCTAGTTGAGGCGGCGTGGATCAACCATCATTCTCGACCAGCTAGCTTAGCTCTCCCAAAAACAGCCCCTTGTACTTAATTAAGCCACTCTTATTATTAGAGATGCGTGAGGTAAGAAGATTTATACTAACCAGAGAATCTGCACAAGGGTAATCAATGTGAGACGCCAGAAATCGTCCTTGTCGATGTTGGAGACGAATCCGCCGAGAAGAACCACCGTGGTCCATGTGAACACCAGGTAGCCTATGCCTCTGCAGGCGAACGACACGTACGCCATAAGCATGGCGTAGCCATTGATAAGCTTCACTTCCTCCCACTCGGAGTCGTATCTCCTAGCCATCTATCCTTCACATCAAGAGTAGCTAGATGAACCCTGATATGTCGGTAAAAGCATGCATGGGCTGAGCTTAACTTACTTGCATACTTACATAGATAACCCTCTGTATGAAAGTACGTAATGGGTGTGTTTACTTATGTCAAAAACGAGGTTGGATCTTGAGGACAATCAAAAGCGAGGACGAGTAGTGGTCTTTGCCATATAATTTCATGTATTCAACAGCCAGCTTTGTTCAGCTCAGTGCGTGCCAACTGCCAACCAATCCCCCTTTTTTCAAACAACAAAAGAAAAGCATGTGCCCATATGGCTTTTGCGCTCCTTTAAGTGCGAAACGGAAAAAAAAATGCAGGCCTCGGTGGGCCGGCCCAGCGCTTCGGTAATAGTATAAAAAGGCGGACGCCTTGTATCGACCGCGAGCACCGCTGTGGCGTGGTGGTTAGCACGTGGCGCCTGAGGGCCGCAGGTCGCGGGATCGATTCCCGCCGTCGCCAGATTTTTCTTTTCGTTTCTTTATTTCTTCAAGTGACGGAAAATTTCAAACCAGTCCAGATTCGTTGATGGAAATTACGAAAAAAAAGAAAGCCTCTCTCATGGAGCCTTTTTCCCGCAAAAAATTTGGGTATTTTTGTGATTACATACAACGTAAGGGGTTTTTTTGCAAAAAACATGCCACGTTGGCACCTGACGGGCGGGCCCCGCTGGTCAGATACACCGTCAATACGTGTTTATACGCAGTTTAGACCTATTTGCAAAAATCTTAAGCAATGTTGGTACTGACACGCAAAAATTAGCAATCGTGGTATCAATCTGCATGTGATGCCTGAATTGTGATACTTCTGTGCAATTAACTCTCAATTATTAGTATTACCAATCTAGCTTGTCTGTACTCTGAAGTAGTAGTAGTAGGAGTAGCCTTCATGAGAGCGGCGGTAGAGCACACGAACTCGCTTGCTCCCGCTACTTGTACGAATGGGCCAAAGACGTGTTGGTATGTGTATTGGATGCAACAGTAGAAAGCAGAGAAAGATACGCAACGTCCAACACTATCAAACGGTGATGGCGCCGTCTGAAATGACGACACCACGGCGGTGCAAAATTCTAGCCTAGAAAGTAAAAAAAAAAAACTCATTGTCATGGATGTGTTCGTGTTTTTGTGTACGCCACATATAAAACTGTAAGAAAAGCTCATTTTTGATGGTATACATCTATATGTATTGTGTACTTTTTCAGAATTTTGAGATGTGAATCTAAAAAAATATTGATATGTGAAAGTACAATTTTGGAAATAAAAATGGGCTTGAAGGAACCCATCATATGGATGCCCTTCTTGTGGTGATTTTTTTTTTGTCAAACTTGGAGAGCTTTATTCAACAAAACCACGAAAGAGCTCCTGGCAGTCAGCCAAAATGCTAGCTAGTGAGTAGGAACCGAGGTGCAGTGTCAGGTCAACTTTTGGTCGTCATGTTTCAAAAATGTTCACGGTTTTTGGATAATTGTTCGTCATGTTAAGAAAATGATCGCAGCATATTTTATAGTCATCATGAACTTTTAAAAAGAATGACCATCGTGTACTTGAACGCAAGTTTCATCATGTATTAAAAAATGGCCATCATGAAATCAAAAAGGTTCGTCATGCATTTTTTGTTCAATATATATTTTCTAAAGCAATTTACGATCTATTAGAAAAATGTTCATCACATTACAGGAAATATTCTAACTTGTTTACAAAACTAATTTTATTTTTAAATGTGGGAACAAGTCTATTTTAACATCATGATTAGTGCGTTTTTAAAATATGGGAACACCATAAAATGGCAGTAACACTTTTCTGGAACAATGTTTATCGTGTTTTCAGAAAAGAGCACCATGATTACGAAAAATCATCATGTTTTAAAAAAAGTACCACATTTAAAAAATATGAGAATACTTTTATTTTCACATCATGATTATCGTGTTTTTAAAATATGGGAACACTACAAAAATGTTAATGGTATTTTTAGAAAATCACATCAAGATTAAAAAAGATTCGTCATTTTTAATGAAATGTTCATTTTTTAAAACATGAAAACACTTTTATATTTACATGATTTTTTATAAATATAATATTTTTAATTGCTCAATGATTAAGTTTGTAGTGCAACTAATACTTTCTAAAACACGATGTTATTTTGGGAAACAAATGAAACAATAATAATATACGATGAATATTTTTAAAATATATGATGAATATATTTTCAAGTACACGATGAACATCCCGCTGCTGAGGGACGGCGGAGATGCATGGCGGCCGGATCTGGTCATCCTAGGTCGGATCCGGCGTGGCTTCACCTAAGCGGGAGCGGTGCGAGATGAGCTACTGCATGCAGCGTCCGCAACGGTTCCTTGGTTGAGCTGCGAGCTCCGGGCAGCGTGGTTGGGGGTCAAATGGTGGACGGTGCGGCGTGGGAGTGTGTGCTGGGAGGCGCATGCGCGCAAGGGGCTGGGCGCTCTCCTGTTGCTCTTTTTTTTCGTGAGGATTTTTTTTGCGAGGACACTCTCCTGTTGCTCTGCTGGCCGGGTGGCGCGGCTGGGTGCGTGGGTCTGGTGAGGTGGCTCTGGTCCCCTAGGTAGAGTTGGCGTGTGCGAGCAGAGCAGCCTCGAGTGTCGACTGCGGTTGCTCGGGTGATGAAGCTGGTGGCTCGCCTGGTGTGGGGCCTCGGGGTCAGTGTGTGGGGTTTCCATGTGTACGTCGGAGCGGGGACTCCAGAGATGGTTGTCGGGTGTCAGCTCCGGTTTCTCGGGCGGCAGAGTAGGTGGCTCGCCTGGTGCACGGCCTCGGGTCGGCTTGAATGTCGGAGCAGCGGCTTTAGTTTTTGTTTTAGGGTGTTGGCTAAGGGTTGCTAGAGTGACGAAGTCAGCGGTTCGCCTGGTGTGTGGCCTTGGGGTCGGCGTGTGTTGATAGCGCCATGCTGTTGGCTTGTTGTAACGGTTTTCACCCGGGTTTTCGTTAATTAATCAGGCAACTCTCTTCTACTTTTTGACGAATCGAACCCTAAGAAACCTCGTTTTAAAAAAACAAAATATTTGATGAATTTTCCAATACACGACTAATATTATGAACATGTGTATAAGGACCTTTTTTTCTATTATACATGAATATTCTTGTAGAAAAAGTGTTCCCATACCGTGGAAGTACATAGCTACACTCTTCTGAGGCTATGACTTGGCCGCGGCCACATGACGGAGCTGGACGTGAAGTTCTCTAGCAACTAAGGGTGGCATGGGTACGGTATGGGCAGGGTAGAGCAATACCATACCCATACCCGTATAGTCGGTGGGTATAAAATTTTACCCATACACGTACCCATGGACATGAATCTTTACCCATACCATACCCGACGGGTACCCGTACCCATTGGGTACCCAGCGGGTAGAACAAATAGCACATGAGTTGTTCACATTTTTACGCCCATTGATAGCACATTTGACAAAAAAACAATTATCTCAACTCAATAACTGGTGGATGAGTACAACATACTCATAAGTCATTAGGAGTAGACAAGCCACATGACAAATTAATGATTAATTGACAACAACTTAACATTAGTTTACAAACGGGCAGGGTATGGGTATATCCGCGTGTATAAGGTTATATCCGTACCCTACCCATGATTTAACGGATAGGGTATGGGTATTACCGATGGGTATAAAATTGTGCCCGTACCCTGCCCATGCGGATACCGTACCCGCAGGTACCCGTACCCATGGGTAAAATTGCCATTCTTACTAGCAACCTGATGACGTTACAACACTTGATGGGCCAATAAATGCATTACAGCAGCGTACTATGTCCCACGAGCGTTTGGCGTGTCAGATATTGGTGGCGTGTACGGTGTAGGATACCATTAGCAGGTGAGGACGTGCACTCCTTCGAATTTTCGTAGCCTTCATATCTTTCTTTTTTTTTAAGTAGGCACGTTATTATTAAGCAGCAAAGTTACACAGAGCCTTCCAGATACAATCCGGGGCAGAATAAAAACTACAAAGACTAACCCAGTTCATACAAGACTTAGCTAAGTTATCAAGGTGCCCATGAACGTGCTTGAAGCCTTGAAGGTTGCTGAAGAGAATTCCTTCAGATCCTTTGATGCAGCTAGCGAACAATCTTCATCGGCCTCATCATCTCGTTGTCTTCATGATCCAAAATCTGCGTTCCAAATAAGAACAAACGTCAATAAACACAAATTCTTTACAAACTAAATCGATGCAGGAAATGTTTTTCTGCTGCTTGATGCTTACATGGCAGTGGTAAACGTAGCCGGGGCCGACGGTGACGTCGAAGGGGAAGCGACCCCTCTTCCCCGACGGCTCCTCCAGCGGCATGAACCGCACCAGCAGCGTGGCCACCGTGCTGGGCCGCACCTTGAACACATTCTTCCACCCGCGCTCCTGCCGCGGCACGGCGTGCGTGCGGCCTCCGGCGAGGTGCCGCTGCATCCCGCACGCGAGGGCGTCGTTCCGGCCGCCGGCGCCGCTGCTCGCGCTCCCCTGCATGCAGTCCCTGAACTCGTCGACGCGCTGGAGCGACCTCTGCTTCAGCACGGCGAAGACCGCCAGGTGCACGTGCAGCGGGTGGTTGTCGTCGTCGGTGAGGTTGATCACCTCCCACAGCTCCGACGTGCCCTCTCGCGGCGTCTCTGTCACCGGATCCGTGTAAGGCACGCCGTTCAGGTACATGTGCGTCGGCTCGTCCGTGCCCTTCTTGGCGTACTTGTACATGGCGATGTGCCGGGTCACCACCGCCTCCCGCGCGTCCGGCTTCGGGTACCACGGCATCAGCGCCGCCGGCATGGTAGACGGGTCGTGCTCGGGCTTCCTCGCAACCAGGAACTTCATCACCGCCACCGTCTCAACCTTCTCGTCATGGTCGCCAGGGTATGGCGTCGGCGCGTTGGACCGCAGGGTCACCGCGTCGTCCTTGGCGCCGGCGAAGTCGACGGCGACGTCCGCGATCTCGGACGGCGCCAGCAGGAACTGCTTCGTGGGCACCGGCCGGGCGAGGTACACGGAGTCAGAGCCGACGTGGACGAAGCGGAGGCCACCGGAGAGCGAGAGGCGGAAGAAGCGCGCGTTGCTGGCGTTGAGGATGCGGAAGCGATACCGCCGGCGCCGCACGCGGAGGAAAGGCCAGGCCTTGCCATTGGTGACGATAACGGCGCCGAAGTACTCCGGCTGCCACTGCGGGTGCACCTTGGGGTTGTTCCCCGTGGCGTTCATGAAGAGCGAGCCGTCGCTCCTGAAGTCACGGTCGAACAGGACGAGGTTCCTGTCGAACTCCGCGCCGGAGGGGAGGCCGAGGGGCGCCTCCGCGGCCGGGTCGGACACCCTGTACGCGCCGAGGAGACCGGCGAGGATGTTGACGCGAGTGAGGCCCATGGCGTGGTCATGGTACCAGAGGTTCCCCGGAGGCTGCTGGTTTGGGTACTCGTACGCCGGCGAGGAGAAGTGGGGGCCCGTGGCGGCGAAGCCAGAGGTGAACCAGGCCATGGAGTTGCCATCGGAGGTGGACTGCTGCACGCCGCCGTGAAGGTGGGTGACGGTGGGGACGCCGGTGCCGTTGCCGAGCCCCGCGGCAGCGAGCGATCGGTCCCATGGAAGGATGTGGTGCGGCGGGAGGTGGTTGGTCCATGTCACGCGCGTGGGCACCCCCTTCATCGCCATGATGGTCGGCCCCGGCACGGTGGCCGTCTCCCTGCTGGCGCCGTAGGCGAAGACCCGCGTCGGAGGAAGGTCACGGTGGAATTTCTATCCACATAACAGAAAAAAAATGCAATTCAGAATTCATATTAATTTACTACTGTTGAAGTTCAAAATTCAACTACAACGCTTAGATCTTGGCAACAAACAAGGCAAATCGTATCTCACAGGAATTTCAGCCAGACTGCTCTTTTTGGACGAGCGTGACTTTCGGATTTCGACCCACCAAAAGCAGCTTCGTTTTAATGAATTTTAAGCTAATTTAAAGCCGGTTTGATTTATTTTTTCTTGAATCTAGCCTGAAAATTTGAGGTACACCAACCGAGAAAAGACATCGTTTTGTTCCTTTGTTATTCTGGCAGCAACATCTCTGAAATTAGTGGGCAGAGTTGTTGCCGGGATTTCAGAATTCATGAATGATTCAGCGCACAATCTTTTGAATTTTTTTTTGCATGTCCTAATTAATTTGGTTTCCAAGAAGTTCTGGTTAATCCCATTTAAATCATGAACGTAAGCATGACAGTATCTGCATTAAAGAAATGTATTTTTACTTTTTTATTTGAGCAATTTAGAGTGGTTGCAATGAAGAGTATCATATGCTAGTATATGATACTCAAGTATTATTGGTTGCCCGCAATGAAATTATCATAAGTAGTATCATGCATGATACAAATTATACTACATTGCGCCATACATGATAATAAATACGACAATCAAGATACTAACTTACGATCCTATGCACCAGGAAGTAGTATTACACACTACTCTCATATGTTGCAGTTTATGATACTCTCCGTTGCGGACAGACTAATACTATCTTCATAGTGCATAGTATCATACATGACCTAATTTATTGCCATGCATGGCACATACACATCACTTAATATTTAATATAATATAATATCATACTCTTTATTTAATTATATGTCAACCCATTAAAATTGCTTAGTTGGCATGTATGATATATACGATACTCTTAGCGTGACCAACCTTAAGAAAATATACGAAGAATGGAAACTTCTTTTCTATAAATGGAAACCTTGAGATATCTGAAGAAAAGACTACTGAGCAAGAACAATGGACAGTCACTTCAACCAGCACACGGCATCACCACGCGTGCGCCGTCGTCGGACACAGCAGATTCCAACAGAAAGGAGGCATGCAAGGAAAAAGAAAAGGCCAAGAATATGCGGTTCGTGTGCACATACCCACATGGTGTCGTACATGCCGACGGCGAGCTCTCCGGCGACGAGCCTGCCGAGCTCCGCCACGCCGTAACCGCGCAGCACGGGCATGTCCAGCAGCTCGTCCACGAACTTCTCCAGCCTCCCCGCGTCCAGCAGGCGAACACCCTGCTTCTCCCCCTTGCCTTCTCCCTCGGCGAGCCCCGCGGCCGCTACGAGCAGCAAGCACATGCCGAGGAACCTCCACTTCACCACTGGCGCGACGCAAACAAGAGCACCGTGTGCCTCCGCTTTGGTCCCCATGATTTCTCTGGCGAAAGAGAAGAGAAGAGAGGCTCCACTGAGGCAGTTGACAGATCGGCCTCTCGGCCCTGTGTTTGTCCCCTGGCCTTGGTTGGTTCTCTCTCCTTTAAAGACTTCATTTCAGAGGGAGAGAGAAGTGAAAGAGACGGCAGGAATATGTTTGGCCTACTGGTGCTTGTTTTGAAATATGTTTGTAGCTTTGTACTGATTCCATTTGGGTTCTGTGTTTTCCAAGTGAATGAATGGATGCCCTCTAGGTTTAGGTTCCATCTGGGTGACATGGGATCTGAATTAGCAGTGGTAAAAGTTTAGAGAGCCACAAATCATCGTATCTGAAGGTTGGCAATTTGCTAGCCGTTCATGTCTAGCACAAATTCCATTCAGCTTCATTCGTCATTTTATCTTTACATATCTGAATTAGCAGTAGATAGATAAGTTCGTGTGTGCAATGGACATAATCGTATGTATAATCATGCAATGATGATTATAGGCCAGATAATGGGCACGCACACAGAATATCCACATATACTCTTTATTCATCTATATATTGGTCCAGAGAGGACGGGGGACAGTCTGCCCTTGTCTGATTAATTACAGCATTCGAGGTCGCCGTGATTTTATGTATGCTTTCTATGGACGGGGAGATCACGTTAATTACTAGGTGGATTCCAAAGCTTAGCCTGTACGCAAGCAACCACCCACGCCGAGTTACACCATGTGCAACTACTCCGTTAAGCGAGCCGTACTATTGATTCCTAGCATTAGTTAGCTTAACCTGATGTGGGAGTGTGGAATTTGAATTGGCATGATGTACTGGAGGCAAAATAAATGCCATGCTACAAAATGATTAAAATGCCATGGTCTAATTAAAAAATGCCATGCCACAAAAGATAAAAAATCCAGGGTGTAATTATTAAAATGCCACGGTCTAATTAAAAACACGGCATGCCACAAAAGATAAAAATTCCAGGGTGTAATTATTAAAAATGCCATGGTCTAATAAAAATGACTTGCTACAAAATGATAAAAATGCCATGTTATAATAAAAGTTAAAATACGTCAAGCTAAAAAATGATAAAAATGCCATGGTCTAATAAAAATGTCATGCTACAAAAAAAACCATGGTCTAATTAAGATACAAGAAATGCCATGCTACGAATGATAAAAGTGGCATGCTACAAATTGATAAAAATGCCAAGGTATAATTAAAATAAAATAAAATGCCAAGCTACAAAATGATAAAATGCCAGGGTGTAATTATTAAAATTTCCATGGTCTATTTAAAAAAATTCCATGGTCTAATAAAATAAAAAATGCCATTCTAAGAATGAAAAATATTCCATGGTCTAGTTATTAAAAATGTCTTTAATAAAAATGCCATGGACTAATAAAAATGCCATATTACCCATGATAAAAGTTTCATTGTCTAATTAATAAAAATGACATGCCACAAATGATAAGAAAAATGCCATTGTATAATTAACAAAAATGCCATGCTACATATGATAAAAAAAATGTCATGTTCCGAAATAGATAATATTGACATGTTGCATATGATAAAACTACCATGATCTAAATAAATTTTCCATGGTCCGAATGATAATGATGTCATGTTACCTATGATAAAAATGCTTGAGAAGTTTAGGAACTTGTTGTCAAGTGAACACAAGGTAACATTTGCAAAACAGAAATGTAATGGACACCCAAGTAGAATTAGGGGATTTGCTTTTTTCAGAAAAGATGGCAAAAGTTTCTATGGGCACATGTTCTCTATCAAGAAAAAGGAAGTGTCATGGTATATACAATGCAATTGCTATGTTGTCTAAAAAAATGTTCCTACAAATATATTTTTCCATGGGGACACACATTAAAATGCCATGGGACACGGTTTTGAAAAACAGAAGAAATTGCCATGGAACACATTATAAAAAATGCCATGGGAAACGTTAGAATGAACAAATTGTCATTCTTATGAATTGGAGAACCTTGACATATAGGTAGATATGGTTCATATTTTGTCACATGCTTTACATTTATCTAGCTATATAATTGCCATGTGCCCTAGTACTGGCCATGGACTTCCTACATTTGAGTTGTTTCCATACACTATGACAAAAGTAGCACAATGCATAACCACGAATCACCTGGGATCTGAAACTATCAAAGGAGGATAGTGACTACAGGAACTGCCAAGGAGAATGAACACAAAATGCCATACTTTAAGACAAAAAAAATCTTCAGACATCTATCAAATAACCATGCAAAATATTTCATGGTTGAAGACTAAAATAGTGTGACAACTTCATTAAAACAACACATGTGTCGTGGCTTGCTGCACAACCCCAAGGAACTTTGGGTGATCCTCTTATTTTGTTTGGTGAGCGGCGAAGAGACGAACGAACCCCACCGACGTGTCACGATGATTTTACCCAGGTTTGGCCGCTATGAAGTGGAAAACTCTACCTCCTGGATATTAGGGCCCACTGCTTCTCCTGTCAAAGGACTTCATTAAAGTTACCAGTGCACACCCCAAGGTAATGTGTTCTCACTTCGCGGATGTTTAATGGCGTCCAAGTCTTGTACCTTAGGCTCCTATTAGCTTCCCCATAAAAACATGAGAGTCGCCACTGTTCTCTTCCTGGTTTCGAAATGACTGAGTCAATATGATACCGCAAAAATTCTTTTATATGGTAGTGACACATGAGATATTGGATGTTTGTGAAGTAGTAGAACGCATGATTGAGATGAGAGAACCACACGCCAGACATTGGCAGTTTATGATGATGGAGAAGTTGTTACATTATGATTCTATTAATAGCACAAAGAAATTCATGAAGGAGAGTTCCAACTGCCTCTTTGAGCACACATTTTAGTCAAAAACTTCATATGTGACATTTAGAGCAGCCAACAGAACAAATCACCCTCGAAATGGCCTAGAGCTCAGAATCAATCACATGTTGTTTGGAAAAGCGCCTCTAGATGGTTTTGCAAAGATTAATGTTGACAGTGCGGAGTCTAGCAATGGTGACCATTGAGTGGTGGGAGTAATGCGCCACACCAATCAGGGCAAGTTCCTCAGCTCGTCCTCAATCACATTCAAGAACATCACCTATCCTATAGTTCTGGAAGCCTCGGCGTGTCGAGAAGCTTTGGCCTTGGCTGATGATTTATGTTGCGCAAGGTATTCATCGTGTCAAACTGTTTGGAAGCAATAAAAGACATCCAAGATAGGGGCAGGAGTCCACTACAATGCTATTGTTCTAGAGATTTCCCAACGTATTGATGATTTTGAGGTGTGCCAATATACTCATGAAGGTAGCAGCCACAACTCTGAAGCTGATAGGTTAGCAAAACTCTCTCTGTCATTAGGTTTCAACCGTCATGCCTCGCTGAGAATGCCACATGATCATGTAACTACCACTTAATATCCCTGAATGAAGATGCATGATCCCACAAATTGTTTCGGCCTATCAACATTAGCTCTTCTTCACCTCCTCCCACTGTCCCGACGGACGGACCCCAACCTGTCGCGCCATGAAGTAGGCCGGATTACAACTTCACTACCGAGTCTTCTAACCTACACACCCTGCCTTCTTTGCAAGACCACTCGACTCTCAGTTGTCCTCTCACGGCGGTTCCTGCATCCATCCATTCAGACGCCGCCGCCCCTCCTTCTGTCACGTCGCAGACATCCCCTCCGTCGAGGTACCACCATGACCGCCGGTGTTAGTTCAATATCGATGCTTCGATCTAGTGTGTTGCTAGTCTGTCATGTGGCCTCGTTCCTCTATATTGCGTCGGTAACTAATACACCGTGTCTGGGATGGTTCAAACCAGCGATCCAAATATATGAAATATATTTATTTAACAATATATATATGTATATGTGAACTATTTTTCAATAATATATGCTAAAAGTATGTTAAATAAATAAATCTTAATTTTTTAGGGTTAAAATGCTGCACTTTATTGATTAACGATCAAGTTTACAAGAGTTACAATGGTGCCATACAAGTTAATAAGCCACAAATGGCGACCCTCTGACATTTCTAAAAAAAATTCCTCAAACCGTGAATTATTTATAATTATTTTTTAACAATTTCAAAAACATATCGATATTAGCCTGGGTCAAAATGTGTTCACTTAATTAGTTTAATAAAATATTGGTTTCTCCTCACAGAATCTGTTCCTATTTTATCCAAATTTATAGCATTAATTGCTGCTAACTTAACACTACAAAGAAACAAAAGGCATTTGAAAACACCGATCAAAATTGCAAAGATCACCTGTTAAGTGAATTAAAAATTTTTATTTAATTTTATTCATAAACTTAAGATGCATTTATGATAAACTTTTTTACTTCATTATTACTTATTTTGTGAGTAAACTAATTTTAATTTTTGTTTGATGCATATACAAACGTCAAATTTATTCTCAAGTTAGGTAAACAAGATCAGGCACATATATATTCCTATATGTATTTTTCATATGTCATTTTTTTCATATGGTTCTAGTAAGAGTCATTATGAAAATAATATATTATTCAAAGAAGAACAATATTTTGCTGAAATTATTTTCAATTTAGTTTGAGATGTTGAAGGATATTTTTGGGTAATGAAATTAGCTCTGAATCTAAACAAGCTAAAAATAACACATTACTTGCAAATTAATTTGTGTCCACTAATGTGTCTTATCACATTTATGTGTATACTCTGTAGTTTATAAAATATAACTTCAAAAGTTGGTACAATGTTTAGAGTATGAATGAAAATAATAACATTTAGACACTTCTAGAGTATAAGATATTGAGGCATAACTAAGAGTCGACGTGTGTAGCTCCATTTTTTGCTCT